>NC_045805.1:30542899-30665399 GCF_009873245.2 Balaenoptera musculus | reverse complement strand
GGTCAGGATACATTAAGGAAGAAACTGCCCTCAAGAGCCTGGATGGGAAATAGCTTGTCGGCACCAACAGCTGAAGAGAGGCATTGGGATCTGCCCTGATTCAGAATGTAGGAATGTGTTTACTCAACACGCTATAGAGCAGGACCTGTCTCCATTGTGGATATTAACTCAAACCTGGGGCACCTAGAAAGGAAATATACACACACTGTGTTGCAGTTCACAAAGTATTTCACCCGCCCAGTGACCCAGGCACTATCTGCTGGGAGGCAACAGTCAGGCTTCTACATCAGGCTTCTTCTTAAGGACTTTGCTTGGGTTTTTATTGCCTCGTTATGGGGTGTATGCTGTTTGGATCGGGACACCACACGGTGGCACAAAACAGATATGCACTGTCCCTGGGGCCTTCTGACCCTCGCTTTCCTATGGACACGGGTGTCCCCAGCCCCAGGGACCTCCCTTCCCTGCAGCCTCTGTTCTCTCTCCTTGGGTCTGTCTCAGCTGGTTTGCCAGATGGACAGCCGTCATCACAGATGTGTTGAGCTCTAGCGTGACAATGGTTATGTAAATGGGAAAACAAGAACTTGTAGACGGGGCAGGAGGGAGATTGGGTGAGAGTGGCCAACGGAATGTCATCATCCTGACAGCTGAGGAGGAAGCTCAGAAAACAGAAAGTAACAGATGCAGAAACACTTCGTATCGGCTTGGAAACCCAGACAGAGCCACCAGGAGTCCTCCATGCTTCTTTTTCCCGATCTGCTCATGAAGGACTCCTGAGCAGTCCTAGCTCACGATCCTGCCGTCATCGTCACCCTCAGACCCTCCAATCAAGAATCTACTCTGGACCCGGCCCTTGCCTTGCAAGCCCTAACCTTGGGCCATATTTATGGCTGTGCACGCCATCACAGCACCTGACCTGGGGGTAGACCTCTTGGGCAGCTGTGGCCAATGGTGTGAATGTCCCTGCACTGCCCTCCTGCAAAGAGGCACTTCTGCACCTGAATCCTGAAGACACAAACAGAAAGCCCGCTGCATCAACCCATCAGGCATTTCAAAGGTACAAGGTACCCTTATGACACACGATGGTCTAGAGATGCCATTCAGAGCCTCGGCTGTCCCTAAGCTGAGGGGAGAATTTAGTGTCACACCTGCTTCCTCCTTAGGGGCTTCCTTTTTGCTTTCACTGGCTGCACTGATGCATCAATTGGGAAACTGTTCTCAGCAGTGGAGTGCGGTATTGATTTAAAGGGCTGAGGCTCTGGGGCTCAGGGCATAAACTTTCTCCCCAGATTTACTGGATACAATCCATGGCATTAATGTTGCATATAAAAATCTCCCCATACTTTATAATGAACATTCCCCACAAATCGCAAACCAGTGGCATTCTTGAGCATCCAAAGTGATGCTTTATATTCCGATCACCATCACGACAAGTACCTTACAAGACACCGCTTACACAGGATCTCATCCCTTCCTATTACAAAATGGACCTGAGAAGCAAAAGAAGTACTTAAAAATATGGCTATGACTTTTGAGTTTTCCACATTTTCTTTTTCTTTGTTTTTCTCCCCTTTCTTTTCACTTTGAGTCTCAAATAGCATGCGTGAGGGGATGGAGAGATTTATGCTGTGATCCCGCTCCCCAGAATGACCTCACTCTCTCTGGCTGGCGGAGGCGGGCGAGGCTATAAAGAAAGGGGAAGTTTTCACGCCATGTGTAACCCTGCCTTGGAAGCGGGGTCGAGGCAGGCAGCGTGCACCGGCCGTGGAGCGCGCCCCTGCCGTGGTGCGTGCACCTGCGGAGGCTCCAAGATGCACGCAGTGAGAGGGGATGTCAACATCGCTGCCCGTCCCGCCCAAACTCTACATCAGCCTCCACCCTCCCCCACCTTTTCCCGTTAGAGGAACGGTCCTGCATGATTTACTCAGATCAGCGCTGAAATGAAAATGAGAGCATTGATATTCCATCTCAGGATGTTTCTTTGTGCGCCGTTTAGCTCAGGAGAAGGTAAAGAGCAAATGCTTAAATCAGCAATTCACAGAGCAATTCACAATGCTGTCCGCTAAGCACCACCCTTGAATTTCACCTGGCTCTTTATCACTGTCTCGGTTGTATTTAGAAAAAAAGACAGAAAGAAAACTTTCAGAGCTGCAGTTCTGCCTCCAAAGCACTAATGAGAATGGTGTCTCCTTCACTCCCGGGCCGCCCCACACAGCTGCCGCCCAGACGGGAGAAGGTGCCTGGATTTGCACGCCTGACGCAGTTTTCACAGTATCGCCTTTGCTTCTTCATCGAATCCAGTCTGGAATTCTTGACCATTTCAGTCAAAGGTCATCTTGGTTTTTTCTCTTCCTTTTGGGTGTCAGGGAAGCTGCATGAAGTTCCAGGCCAAATAGCCAGCTGCTGTGCTTGGAGAACTGACTGGCCACAGGCAGGATTCACAACAGCACCAAGCCTTCCAGCCCCATGCAGGGTCCCCTCACCTCTGGGGTCAGCCAGTCCCCTGACCTCTACCTCCAGGCTCCCTGGGCTTGCTCTTCTCTCCAGCAAAGCCAGGCTGCACGCCGTTCGTATTCACTCTGACTTTGGAGCTTCCTGCCAACAGCCTGGAGCCTCCTATTTCCCGTGTCTATAACTGCTGAAAGCTTCAGAGACTGCTCACCTCTCCTCTGTGAATCCCACCCAATGATCCATCACGTCCCACCCACCAAAACACAGCCCAGCACCTGGCCAGGGGTCAGGGTGGGTCTGACCGAACCCTTGGGGCAACCTGACGTATATAACAACCATTTACACACCCATCCCTGCTCTCCGGGAGCCCCCAGGCAATCACAGAGACACCACCATTCATCCTTGTATTCTTGGGCCCCAGGCTAAGAGCACAGTACATGCTTGTTGAATTGAAGAAAACACAGTTGGACTCAACTGCGTTGTCACCTGACTTTTCTCAGACAGAGAAAGGAGAGAGCTTGACAGGACCAAGGAAGGTGGTATTCGGGGAATTTCCTACAGAAGAGTCCAGGTACTGCACCTGGGCAAATTACCTAACCTCTCTGAACTGCAATTTCCTCAAAGGACTAGGGAAAAATCGCCATATCTACCACTTGATAGTCCTTAAAAGAACAATACGAGGGACTTCCCTGGTGGTCCGGTGGTTAACACTCCACGCTCCCAATGCAGGGGGCCCGGAGTTCGATCCCTGGTCAGGAAACTAGATCCCGCATGCTGCAACTAAGACCCGGCACAGCCAAATAAATAAATAAATAAACAACAACGACAAAAACAGACAAAAAAACCAGCTTTAGTGTTTAAAAAAAGAAAAGAACAATATGAGATGATGCATATAAAGATTGGCACAATGCCTGGCCCTCGGTGAATGGAAGCGTTGCCATCATGAAGAGCTCGGGTAGGGAAGCAGATCAGGCGGGGAGTGGTCGGCCAGCCCACACTTTTCACCTGCGGCGTCCTCCATGGTGAGACGCGTCTGTGGCAACTACACGAGAACAGGCAGCCTTTAAGACCCCGAAGTCCAGGCCAAAGCCCTCCAAGGGGTGAGCCAGGTGGGAAACAGGCAAGGATGTGAGGAAGACTGGCCGGTCCCTTGGGTGAGCTCCTAAGGGACGGTGTCAGTGGTCTAAGCCTTTCTCCCCCTCCCCGGTCTCGACTGCCCCCCTCAGTTTCAGAGCAGGAAGACAGGAGGGCTGAGCTACCATCTGGGAAGGGGGTTCTACAACAGGTTGAGGGATCTGCCTGCGGCTCGTTCCCCTGCCTCCTCTGAATCTGTGCAAAAACACTTTAAATCCAAGCATGAACCGGGGCAGCTCCGCTCAGAGACCTGATCTGCAACGTAATGCCCCACACACATCTCAGAAAGAACTTTCCGCTGTTCTCCTCCTTCTTCTCCCCTGGCAAATATTCATCTAGCCCCACAGTGGGATGTGGTCTTGCCAACCTGTAGGGCTCGGTTCCGAGGTCCTGGTCCCCAGCTGTTAATTCATGAGAACCCACAGAGGGCAGGACATCTTATTTGTCAAGCCCTGTTGCAACTATCTGAAAAAAGACGTTGCTGAAAAGCAGAAGAGAACACTTCGAAACCAATCAATATCTCTATCCCCTGACTGATTCTACCTTGAAGAGCTGCCTTGAGTTTCCACATGCGGCATAAATCTAGGCTGTTTTAGAGCCACAGAGGCGCCTGTGGAGGCCCCTCGTCGTCCCAATCCCTCCCAGCTTCTCTTGGCTCTGACAGGAAAACGTCATTGACAAAGAGGGTAATTCGTACTTGCATAACCAAAGCAGCACCCTGCTGGGATTAATTTTCCCTTATCTTTACTGCCTTGCTGCTGTCCCTCAACTTTACTTCCTAGGGTTTCATCCTGGGCCAACACAGTGTTTTATCAGTGAATAAAAGAGCGGCTAAAATTAGAGGCACCTTAGTGCACAGACCATCTCTACCCCCTACCTCCTTCTCCACTCCGTGTTTCTAAACTGTTTCTACCATTTCGAAGGATTTTTTTCAAACCAAACTCTCTTCAGTTGGCTCAATTACATCTGTTACCATCTAGTCTAGCTTCTCCCTTTCTGTGTCTGTCTGTTTCTGTCTCTCGATAGATAAGTAAAAGATAGATAGATAGATAGATAGATAGATAGATAGATAGATAGATGATAGGAAACAGACCATCAAACACTGTTTCTGTTTCTCTCTCTCTCTTATATACGGGCAGAGACATATCTAGGGGAAAGAGAGAAACAGAAGGAGTCAGACAAGACTGGAAACAAAGTGTTTTTTTCTTTATTCCAAATTCACAGATCTGTTCCCTTCACTATTGGAGCTTTCTCTTGAGGTCTCTGAAGGCTCTCCTAAGCGGTTTGTTTTTTTTTAAATAAACTTATTTATTTATTTATTTATTTTTGGCTGCGTTGGGTCTTCGTTGCTGCGCGCGGCCTTTCTCTAGTTGCCGCGAGCTGGGGCTACTCTTCGCTGCGGTGCACGGACTTCTCATTGTGGTGGCTTCTCTTGTTGTGGAGCACGGGCTCTAGGCACGCAGGCTCAGTAGTTGTGGTGCACGGGCTTAGTTGCTCCGCGGCATGTGGGATCTTCCCAGACCAGGGATAGAACCTGCGTCCTCTGAATTGGCAGGCAGATTCTTAGCCACTGCGCCACCAGGGAAGTCCCTAAGTGATTTTCCTTTTGAATACACAAAAGAAAGTCAGCTAATCAAAATGTT
Source organism: Balaenoptera musculus (assembly GCF_009873245.2). Lineage (NCBI taxonomy): Eukaryota > Metazoa > Chordata > Mammalia > Artiodactyla > Balaenopteridae > Balaenoptera > Balaenoptera musculus. Next base: position 30,660,174 of record NC_045805.1, on the reverse strand, counting down.
AAAGTATAAAAGAAAATTTTAAAAACACCACCAACATACTTGGAAAATAGGTAAAATCAATTGTTAAATCCATCAATCTAGTGATCATCTTAATAATCTAAATCATTGGCTCACCAAATCTGGAGATCATTGACACAAAAGCAATTTAAAATTATTAAGCCCCCACAAGAGTAATCGAAGAGTGGGCTCTCAGATGCAATGTGTCTCAAACACAAGTAAAAGAAGAAATTCTCAAGTGTCCACAAGAACAAAATTCTTAAGGATATGATGACTCCTGTGTGAGAAACAGTAATTTAATGATCTAAAGTCTTATTCCATAAAAATATCTTTTATTAACACAGAAAAGGGGAATGGTTCATCTTTATACCTGCCAAAATAGATGCATTAAAAATGATTATTAAAAAAATTTTGAAAAGTAAAAGAATTTGTAGAACCTCAAGATTCCATCCATGTACCAAATGTGAGGAACACTAAACGTCTTGCATCCGGACAGCTCAGTCAACAGTGTGCCAACACTCCCTGGAATCTCAGAGCCACAAACCTCAACCTCCAGGGAAGCAGACACAGGGCATCACTGTCAGGGTTTTGCTTTGTTTCTTTTTTTTTTTTAATTCAGGGCATTTGAATTGACTTTATTTCCTAAAGACACAGATATGTACTTCCTCATGATCACACACATGACAAGTATCCAAGGACAGAAAAAGCAAGGCTCCCTGAATGTGACTTTGAGTGACCTTAATTTTCAGAGATGTGCTGCCATAATCAGGGCTTTGTTCTTCTATTAAGCAACCATATTTTCCCCTTTTAATTATTAAATATATTATATGTACAAATCTAGTCCACAGAAAAGACACAGGAAGTTTTTAAATTTTCACACTTCATTAAACAGAGAAGAACAAGTCCAACGGAATCTTCCTTCTAACCAAGTCACCCTAAATCTCTGTGATGAATAACACACACCTGCGCTTCCCTAATGCTCCTTACACCTTCTCATTTGTACGGGTGTCATTTCCGCTCTGTCCAAATGAGTGCAAGAGCTTTGTCTTTTTCATCTAGGGATCCCCAAAGAGGAGGAAAATGGAATCGATTATGGTGCATTTACACAGTGTAGATGTTCAAAAAATACGTTGGGAGTATAAATGCAGGCAAACATCAGGGGGTTCATCACCAGGCTCCAGACTTAGAAGAAAATGTTCAGAAATTGCAGTGAGTCAGTCACCTCTTAAATCCTACACTACTCGGCTGACCTAAATGTCAGAACACAAACCAGTGTGTCCTTCCGTCCACCGTTGTCACAAAAACAAGCCTAAGAGACTTGCAGTTTCCCAGATGAATGTTTCCAGAGGATAAGACCCTCTTGAGTTCTGGAGTCAACCCTAAAACGCTGGGTGGGCTAAGCGAGGGTGAAACCAGTTATGCACTCAGTGTTTCACGTCTTCCAGAGACTGATGGGACAGCCCTGGTCCTTACCACCCGGCGTGGCCCTTCATTTTTATTAAACAGAGAACGTGTAACTCTGCCACATTAATATTTTAGCTACAAGACTGCTTTCCTGGGCAAACACATTTTGGTCTCTAAGATGCTAATGTAGTTAAACATCACTTCTTATTCCTTCACCCAGAAAACATTTCAAGAAAATTTCTTAATGTCATGGAAGCCCAGTGACATCAGGTTAACTTCCAAACTTTGTTTCTGCCTCAACAGAATCAGCACATTGCTTAGTCCATAAATACCACACACCCATGTCTCATCTGAGGCATGCCAAACCATTCCAAAGACATCTGGGTTCTTAAAGTACCAGAGCCAAGGGATACCATGCGTTCTAAGTGCCCTCAGCTTATCCAACTTTGAATTATTTCTCACTACATGCAGTTCCTAAAAGCCAAATAACTTGCTGAATTCTTTGCACAGTGACACAGATTAAAGCAGCTTTTCAACATGGAGAACTTCATTATCATACAAATTTATTATATGGATTTGGATAGGGTGCAAGTCAAATCATATTTCTGGGTCATCATATAGATTGAAAAGGAGACACGAAGCAAAACAGCCAATAGGGCAGGGGTTAGACATGTCACTAACAAAATAAGGAGGATCTACTGTGACTTTGTTTTAGGAAAATAAAACTTTTTTTTTTTTTAGATCAAAGAAGACTACCATGGGAGCACCTAAAACAATAAAAGTTTCCATAACGAATGTTAGAGCACTTTGTAAAGAAGATGTGGTAATGAAAACGCAGCTTAAGAATTTGGGGGGGAAAAAGACTGCATATTTTGGCTTTTTATTACAGGATATTTAAGCTTGGCAATAAATGTTAACATCTTTCTAATGGTTGGCAATGCAGTTGTGTAAAGCCGAAAACTCACCTCGACTTATTGACACAGCTGAGCTTGCTTTTTTTTTGAATGTATTTTTTTTTAAACATCTTTACTGGAGTATAATTGCTTTACAATGGGGTGTTAGTTTCTGCTGTATAACAAAGTGAATCAGCTATACATATACATATGTCCTCATATCCCCTCCCTCCTGCGTCTCCCTCCCACCGCTCTAGGTGGTCACAAAACACCAAGGACACAGATGAGTTTTAAGTGTCACTGTTCATCCCCAGGGGAAGTGCACCACACTGCAAAAAAAGTGCTTAGCCTCACTCGATAAACCCTACTGTGACAAGGGCCACATTAGGCATTTTCACCCAGGGGAGGAAACAAGGGAACCAGATGGAAAAGGCAAGCAAATCAGTAAAGAGGGAGAATAAAAGACCAAAATTGTAAAAGAGGAAACCAGAAAAAATAACCTTCCATAGGGTGTTTGTCCTGGATATCAATTAACAAAAAAAAAAAAAATCCAAAAAGTGGTATTCATTAAGACCCTCTAGGTTGCAGGACAGTGAGGAGGGAAAAAAGAAATTAAAAGCATGACCCTTGGTCCTCAACACAATTCCAGTTTAGCTGAAGAGGAACGACTAAACCTTAGTCAATGAATAGAAAAGAATAAATAACATCAAGAACTCAATTATACAATTGTATATGTGCTCATAGGTTATATGTTTATTAAGTTATATTTCTTTGAAATTTTAATGTAAAAATGGGTTTAAAATTGAATAAATGGATAGATATCCCTGCTTTAAGATAAAATGACTTGATACTGTAAAGATATCAACACTGTTTAAATTCATTCTGAAATCTGATGGAATTCCAATCAAAATTTCAACTGAGTTTGTGCGGTTATTCAAGCATGTATATGAACAACACAGTTGGACACCGCACAACTAACCAAGACAGCTCTGCAGTGGCAGAGGAAAGAGATGTGACTTGTCACTCTCAGATATTAAGACATGACACCAAGGGATAGTAACTAAATACAGTACAGACTGGCCCGGATAGACAGAATCACAGAGCAGAATAGAAAGGTCTGATTTGGAATCAAGTACATGTGGAAAATGAACATATAGTAAAGGTGGCACCACAAACTATGGAGAAAAAAAGGACTGTAGATGGTGGTAAGACAAGTGGTTCACCATATGGAGGAAAATCAAAGTGGACTCCTACCTTACACAATATACAAAGGGAGACTCCTAACAGAGTTAAAGCCATGAATGTGAAAAATAGAAATGTCATATTAATAGGAGCTGGGATACTCAATGTTTTTGTGATCAATCAATGGGAAGAACTTCTTAAAGAAACCGTAAGGCAAAAAGTTTATTAAATGTATCACATAAAAATTAACAAGCTTGGGACTTCCCTGGTGGCACAGTGGTTAAGAATCCGCCTGCCAATGCAGGGGACACGGGTTCGAGCCCTGGTCCGGGAAGATCCCACATGCCGCGGAGCAACTAAGCCCGTGCGCTACTGAGCCTGCTCTCTAGAGCCCACAAGCCACAACTACTGAGCCCGCGTGCCACAACTACTGAAGCCCACATGCCTAGAGCTCCACAACAAGAGAAGCCACTGCAATGAGAAGCCCGCACACCGCAACGAAGAGTAGCCCCCGCTCACCACAACTAGAGAAAGCCGTGTGCAGCAAGGAAGACCCAACACAGCCAAAAATAAATTAATTAATTTTAAAAAAATGAACAAGCTTAATAAATAAAATGAACAAAGGACATCACGAGCAGACATAATAAGAAGATGACTGAATGGGAGAAGGTATTTCCAGTGTCTAAACTCAAGAAGGAATATACGAGGAAATCAAAAAGAAAAATACAAGAATACTGACAGAAAAATTGTCAAAGAATATGAACAGAAATCAGCAACGAGAAAATGACAGCAAAAGGGCTAGTGAGTGTACAAAAGAGTTGTTCAAACTTTATAATAATTTGAGAAATGCAATTTCAAATGACAAAGGTATCCCATAGCAACTAGATTAGGAAAAAATGAGAAGCTGGATAAAGCCAGTTATTGGCAGAGATGTGGCTATGGGAAGCATCACCCTCTCCTGATGGTGCCAACCCTCTCCTGATCAAGGCTCAGTCAAAGTAAGTGATAACAGGGCTTATGAGGCACAAGGTCTCCTCTTGTCTGTATGTCCATCTCAGAAAAATGCCCACACAGGTCCTTTAGGAAACATGGTTAAGGTTGTTTGTCCAGCATTGTTTGTGTTCATGGGGGACCAGAAGAAACCTAAGTATCCATCCCTGAAGGAATGAGAAAGTCAAAATATGATAAATGCTCACTGTGGAATGTTGAGCAGGAGGTAGAAGAAAGAGATTAGACACACGTAGGAACATGGATGATTCTTAGAAACATCCTGCTGAATGAAATAGCAAGAATGAAACTCACATCACAATGCCATTAAAAAGACATGCCTACACTGTGCCTAATGACTTCCTTCCAAAGACTGCAATACGGAAAGGGAGGTAAATAAATCTGCAGTGGAGAAACCTGAGAACACTACCTAGATCCAGGAGATCAAGGTCACCATCACCAGTGACCCAACCGGTTGATGACAGGACCCTTGATAGGATGTGATGAGAAAACACTTCACCTCTGGGATCTTCCCCACCAAGAACCCATAAACCCAGTCTAATCATGAGAAAATCAGCAAACAAATCTCCACTGACGGTCATTCTACTAAGTACCTGACCAATAATCCTTAAAATTATCAAGGTCATCAAAAACAAGGAAAGTCAGAGAAACTGTCACAGTCTAGAGGAGCCTAAGGACACTGGATGACTAAATGTAACGTGGAATCCTGGACAGGATCCTAGAACAGAAAAAGGAATAAAGAGCGGACTTTGTACATTATATAATGATAATAATAATGCATCAATCTGGGATCCTTAGCTGTGACAAATGTACCACAGTAACTCAAGATGTTAACAGTAGGGGAGATGGGGTCAGGGTACACCACAACATTCCATACTACATTTGCAACTTTTCTGTAAATCTAAAACTATACTAGAATAAAAATTATTTTAAAATATACATGTATATACCTGGAGAAAACCATAATTCAAGAAGACACATGCACTCCAATGTTCACTGCAGCACTATTCACAATAGCCAGGACATGGAAGCAGCCTAAATGTTCATCAACAGAGGAATGGATAAAGAAGACGTGGTACATATATACAATGGAATAGTACCCAGCCATAAAAAGGAACGAAATAGTGCCATTTGCAGAGACGTGGGTGGACCCAGAGACTGTCATACAGAGTAAGTCAGAAAGAGAAAAACAAATACAGTATAACGTCACTTATACATGGAATCTATAAAAATGGTGCAGATGAACTTATTCACAAAGCAGAAATAGAGATACAGATGTAGAGAACAAACGTATGGATACAAGGGGGGAAGCAGGGAGTGGGATGAACTGGGAGATTGGGATTGAGATACATACACTACTATGTGTAAAATAGATAATTAATAAGGACCTACTGTATAGCACAGGGAACTCTACTCAGTGCTCTGTGGTGACATAAATGGGAAGGAAATCTACAAAAGTGAGGATAAGTGTATACGTATAACTGATTCACTTTGCTGTACAGCAGAAACTAACACAACAGTGTAAAGCAACTATACTCCAATAAAAATTAATCTTAAAAATAAACAAAAAATTAAATAAATAAAATATACACGCCCACAAAGCAACATACATTTCAAAGACCATATACAAATAAAAAATATGTCAACCCTAATAAAATGGTTACCTGTGCAGATGCAGGGGAGAGGAGCATAAGGAATGGGGGTAAAAGAAAGAAGACCCCTAACCTTCTCAGAGTACAGAAGGGGGAACTCAATTCTGGACGGGTGAAGTGACGTCGCTAAGATTATACTTACAACGCAGGCCTCTGACCTTGAGAACACCGGAAGCTCTTTTCCTACCTCAGGAAAACTCTGCCTGCTCTGAGGATAAACTGAGTGAATTCACTCCACAGATACAAACTGGGGAATTTAGCAGGTGGGCCAAGAAGGAGTATGAATGTTTCCATGAAGTGGAAAAAGAAGATGCTGCTTTAAAGTAAGTGATAGAATCCCATAGAATTCCCCAGGTTAAACACAGGGGCCGCTTTAGGGCCACAGAAAACTGGGCAGTAAGATGAGAGGTATCATTTAGGGCCAAACCTGGAGAGGTTTAGTTTCCAGTAAGTCAAGAGCTACAAGGAATTAATGAAAACAGGGATGGGTTGGATTTCTGGAACCAGAAGGTGGAGAAACATCCCAAGTCAAAGGCAACATCTGGGACTGCAAGGCCAGAGCAGGAGGAGGAATATTTGGGGCAGAGATAGAAGAGAGTGTTGCTCTATTTTTCCTATTTTCTCAGTAAAATCTAAAACTTTCCATCTTCCTGTAGGTTTTTCAGGGTGAGGGCAGGACTGTTCCTATAGTTGAGTCAGTAGAGTGTGTGGACAGGAGAGTCTTCCCAGCAGCTGGCATCATGGTGGCACAGATGTGCCCAGAGGCCAGGAAACCTGAAGGATGGGGCAGGGAGAAGGGGGCTGCAGGCAGGAGGGGGCAATTTGAAGGTGGTAGGGATCCTGCCTGAGTAGGTACAGTTATGCCTTTGTATGATCCTCAGAGAAAGGGATGGAATTCAAAGCTAGAAACATTCCACTCAAAATTAAAGTATCTTAGTAAAAGCCTAAAGAAATGAATTAAATTCTCAAATCACAGAGAGGGAGGGAAATACGATGCCGTCAACATCTTCTCCAAGCATCAGAAGAAACGTGGGCAAGACACCACAGCGAGAGCCGCACTCGAACCCACTTCCTTAGGTCATTAGCCTTCAAGATTCCCCTGTCTGCTAACATCTTCTTAAAACAATCAACAAGCCCAGATGGCCCAGTGACTCGGAAGTCGGAAATGCATATGCTTTCAAGGGAATGCCGGGAACGGAAAACTGGAAGAAAAATTGTCACTGTCAATAACCATTCAGTAGCAGCCAGGATCTGAAAAGTAACTGACCTGCGCGTCACAAAACATGGGAAACATGGGTTCACAGGGAGCATCTTCCTGCTACCAGAGTTTTATCGAGCCTGCCAAGGAGTCATCAGTCAATTCAGTAAATTTTTTCTTTACAAACTGTGATACATTCATATCATGAGAATCTAAGCCACAATTAAAACAAACAAAAAGTGGAGGGTGTAGCTTGCTGCCATTTGTGAAAAGTAAAGAAAAGGAAAAATTAAGTTGTAGCAATATGGGTGGACCTAGAGATTGTCATACTGGGTGAAATAAGTCAGAGAGAGAAAGACAAAAATCATATGATATCGCTTATATATGGACTCTAAAAAACAAATGGTACAAATGAACTTATTTACAAAACAGAAATAGAGTCATAGATGTAGAAAACAAACTTATGGTTACCGGGGGGAAAGTGGTGGTGGGGAGGGATAAACTGGGAGATTGCGACTGACATATTTACACTATTATATATAAAATAGGTAACTAATAAGGACCTACTGTATAGCACAGGGAACTCTATTCCATACTCTGTAATGAGCTATATGGGAAAAGAAACTAACAAAGAGTGGATATTTGTATATGTATAACTGATACACTTTGCTGTTCAGCAGAAAGTAACACAACATTGTAAATCAACTCTAATAAAAAAAAATTTTTTAATTAAGCTGCATCGATATGCATAGATCATTTCAAAGAAAATCAGTCACCCAGGATTCTTCTGAGAAGGAGAACTGGGTAGCTGAGAAATGGGAATAAGTGGAAGAATTTTCACATTATACACTCTTCCACCCTTTTTGAATTTTGAGTCATATAAATTTACCCCCTCTTCAAAAAAAACCGAATAAAATGTTAAAAAAAAAAAGATTAAATATTGATATGTTTATCCCCTGCTCTTTTCTTCAAAGACTTTAAGAAGACATATCAAAATACATCCACCTCTAACGCAAAAGGATGAAATAAATAATTGAGAGGTACAGATTTAAACTAAAACAGGGGAAGGAAAATAATAACATCCAGAGGTAAAGTGAGCACAGTAAATGTGCACACAAAATCCTGTTGCTGGATGTGGCCATGAATCTGGTGGATAAAGCAAAGCAGGAAACTAGATCAGAGTCAAGGGCCTGTGATAAAGCAGCCTCTCAAGCAGAAGAACACCTTTTCTTATAAGGGAGAGCAAAGAGAAATTTCTCCCAAACAGCCATCTTTAGAAGATGCTGAGATACCAAGGACAGATCCCCAGCTTCTGCCCACAGATGGAGAGCCCCTGAGGGTGGGGTAGGCAGGCCGCTCACCACCTGGGCCCCCAGAGCTCAGAGCCTGGGAGACCGGATGGCGGGGCCCAAAAAGGCAGAGCAGAGGGGGATCCTCCCAGTTGGACATGCCGCTCAGAACACAGCCTCCAAATTCCAAATGGAAAATCTCTGGGCTTGACCAATTAAGTCAGAGGAGTTGGAGAGAAAATCCTCATTTGATAGCATTGTATTTCTTTGTCTCAGACAAACAACACATGTTGGCTTCAGTTTTCCACACATCATAGAAATGAAATAGGCATCAACTTCACAGGGGTCCCCAGACACGTGATTGCCAGAGTTGTTTGTTTGTTTGTTTTTAATACATTTATTTATTTATTTATTTTTGGCTGCATTGGGTCTTCGTTGCTGCGCATGGGCTTCTCATTGCAGTGGCTTCTCTTGCTGCGGAGCACAGGCTCTAGGCACACAGGCTTCAGTAGTTGTGGCACGTGGGCTCAGTAGTTGTGGCTCGCGGGCTCTAGAGTGCAGCAGGCTCAGTAGTTGTGGTGCATGGGCTTAGTTGCTCCACGGCATGTGGGATCTTCCCAGACCAGGGCTCGAACCCGTGTCCCCTGCATTGGCAGGTGGATTCTTTACCACCGCGCCACCAGGGAAGTTCCCCAGAGTTGTTTTTTATATGTTTGTTTGTCAAGAGCACTCCCTTGGGGATGTACAGCCTTTCCTCTCTTCCCCTTTCTTCTCCACGTCCCCCCCTCCATCCCCAACGAACCCACAGCAGGTCCTAGTCACGATGTCCCTCTGGTGTCACACACATGCAGTGCACAGAGGCAGTGCTCTATGTTCACCAAACCGGCTCCATTTCCCTCCAGGGAACCCAGCTAAGCCACATTGGTTGCCCAGCTTCTCATGCAGTCAGAAAATATAGGCCTGAGGTCTGGTCAGTGGAATGTGGGTGAATATGGTGTTGTCACTTGCAGACCTGGCCCCTAAAATGTCCTGCACAGTCACCCACATTGCCCATCGGTCCCCCAAATGTCAGCTGGACTTTGACACTCAGAGCAACTGATGGCTCTATCATTTTTGTCAGGAGCAAAGACAGTGGAGCCTCTGTCAACTTTAGTCCTAAATAATTACATGGTACAAAACCCCCTCTGCCAACCCACAATGGGCTATAATGCAGGCAGTAAAGAAATTTTTATTTCTAAGATGCTGAGATTTTTGTGACTGCAGTTAGCCTACCTTGTCTAAGATAGAAATGGGGGTTCTCCCATAACAAGACACCAAATATTTGGCATTGGCTTAGCAGGTGGAGAGTTAGGTGGGGAGGGTACAGATACAGCAGATCTGGGATATACAGTGACAAAATATTGGCAAAGCTACTGCCTATAATACCCCGGAGGGCAGACCTGCCTCCAGAGCTTATGGTGCTAGAACTTGATGGTTCTGCACTAGGAAGTGGTTAAAATTCTAAGAAAACTAGAAGAGAATGGAAAAACAGATTGCTTGGGTAGATGTTACCTGTTCCTAGTTGCCTGTTACTGATGTTCAGCTAGGTTTTTTATAAAAGTATCAAAAGACTACAAGAACTATGATGTGTAGCTGACACATTAGCAAATAAATATAAGCAAAATAAAAAGCTATTTCAGAAATTTGAGACTTAAAGAGTTGGAAACGTCATTTGCTAATTGCTTCTAGTCACCTCAAAGTAAGAGATGTCATTTTTTAACTTTTTTTTTTTAATTGAAGTATAGTTGATTTACAATATTATGTTAGTTTCAGGTGTACAACATAGCGATCCCTAATTTTTATAGATCATACTCCATTTATAATTATTATAAAATATTGGCTATATTCCCTGTGCTGTAAAATATATCCTTGTAGCTTATTTATTTTATACATAGTAGTTTGTACCTCTTGATCCCCTACCCTACCTTGCCCCTTCCCTCATTGCCTCTCTGTCATTTTCAAAGACATTGTGTATTGCAGACCCCGTGAGATTTCTCAGTTGCACGTTGTGACTCAGGTCTTTGGCAAAAATCAGATTAAGGATGTGTCTTTCCACCCACTTTTAAATAACCTCAAGGTAGCCACGATGAAACTGAAAAATAGAGGCACAGAAGTAAGGAAGCAATATAATAAACAGCCTTGAAATTATGTCTGGGAAAAACTATGGTTATGACATGAGGAGCTTTCTGAAAGGAAACAAATCAGAAGCCTTCTATATTACTGAGAGAGTTGTATTCCTAAAGCTGTTATGATCTGGAATAAGAAAAGCTTTGAATAGTCTCCAAACCTTAAATCAATCTCAGGCAGAAAGTGGTCTGTGAGCGCTGGCGGTCCCCAAGGAGGATGGGGGACCCAGGATCCGTTTCACATGTGTCAAGGAGGACCATGGACGGACAGGGAAGAACTCTGGGGGCAGAGCCAGGGATCACGGGGAAAATGAACAAAAAGTCCCTCCCAGAGGGGAAGATCGGACTCTATTTGGGTAACTTCCCCCACTCCCTGGAAAGAGAAACTTCCCAATGCCTGCCCTGCAGGATGTCGACTTTGCTATGGACTAGTGGTTACTCTTAGCCTTCTTTTCTTCCTTTTTCAGATGGAAAATATTACTGCTGTCATCACCACCCTAAAGTGTAAGAGGGGGAGAGATGACATTTCTCTTTTGTTCGTTGGTGGCTGAACCAAGAGGACTCACATCCACAACTGACAGAGAAAGCTACTCCCCTCCTGGAGATCCTGACATTTGAGCTGTAGGCAGTGACTGGGTAGCACCTGGAGGCTGTTCCCATGGAGATGGGATGCATGTGTTCCACGTGCCCCAGGGAGAATGTAATGGTGACCAGAGGGTTTGACGCGGCAGAGATGATCCTATGTGTTCACTGCACCCATTTCATTTCCTTAAACATTGAAAGAGCATTTCCCAACTTCCCCTGCAGTTAAGTGGGACCATGTAACTGAGTTCCAGCCAATGGAGTGTGGCCTGGCTCCTAAAATCCTCTGAGTGATGTCATACGCTCTCAGCAAATGAGAACTCATTAACCACCTGCTCTTAACCAATGAACAGTAAGCACAGCGTCTGACAACTGCTCTTGGCCAATGTCTGTGTTGTCCCAAGTCGAGTGTGTTCTTCTGCCTAGTACTGTCTACTTCACTGTAGCTTCTCTATTAATCATTTATTTTATGTTCCAGTAAACTGTATTAACTAATAATAAGTGATTAAAGGTAAACTGGCCAGACCTGCTGGAATAAACAATAGAAAAACATAAGAATAGGAACAAATTTCACAGAAGCTCAAGAGTCTTCATGATTTGGTCAAGAAACAGACATTGAAGAGTATCAGGCAATCAGGGACGTGAGGAAAGGTAGTAAGGATTGCTTTAGCCTGGGCAGATGCACCAATAATTGTAGTAAGAGCATCTGGGAGAAATTAAGCATGTCATGACTATAAGAGATCTGAAGAGACTAAAACAGCAAATCTCAGTGTACAATGCAAAGGAGGCATCTCCACAGGACCCTGCAATAAAGATCCTTAATTGTCCTCACACAGTTAGTACTTGCATCTCTGGGAGCACATCACTGGTGGTACCCAGGAGAGATGCGAGTGGTGTGAGGATACAGTGAGCCCTGCCAATATTCAAGTCCAGTTAGCATGGTACCTGGCAGGACTGATGCAGAAACACAACACAACATTGACCCCCAACTCTCACACATATGCCAGGAGTTGTCCAGCTTGCATGCTTACTCAGGCAATTAGCAAAAAGAAGAAGCAAAGTGGAGACGAAGGTATGAGGGACTAAGGGGGAGAAGGCAATAAAGGCATTGGTAACACCAAAAAGTCAAGACAGTAATCAGCATATATTGGAGACCTCATGTGTACCTTGTTGTCTCTACCCAGGAAACACTTATGCCCCATTCACTATTGGACCTATAGAGACTAAGAGAGTGCCCTTCAGCTATTCCCCACTTTAAACAGAAGCTAAGGAAGGCAGAGTTCTGTTGGAAGGCCATCAAAACAGGTGAAACTGAAAAATCCATTTCAGCATGCCCCTGCAGACCCAATGCACCTGCCCCTAGATTCTGACATTCCCGGGGGGACTGATAGGGTTCACTTGCCAGGACTGACATTACTACAAGATTCAGAGATGTCTGAAGAGTTCCCCATCAGTTTAGAGAACCGTCTTTCCTATAACTGCAGAACTGTCACCTCTACATTGAAGGCCGCTCCGAGAGTATAGAGCGACTCCGAACGTACAGCATCGCGTGTTCTGGTGCATCCATGAATGCTTCCACTACACCTGCCCCACTGCTTCCCTCTGCCAGTCCCCACCGCAACCTCCTCATCACCCTCGAAGTGCCACTGAGCAACAGCCATGGGCCAAGCTGTGGAAATAAATGAGAAACACAGTGCATGACTCTGGCCTGCCCTCAGGAAGCTTGCAATCTTGTTTGGAGGTGCCTCTGAGACACGGATTTCACAAGCAGTGATTAATTACACAGCCGGCAAAGTAACACAAGGGTATTAGGGCTCACAAAACGGGCAAGGAATCGGGGCTGGCACGTTGATGGCTGGCTCCCTGCCTAACAAGAGCTTTTTCTCTCCCGCTAGATGTGATCATTCATCTTCTTCCTTTAGTTTTACTCCAGAAAATAATCTTTCTGTCCTTTTAGTTTCAGTTCTCATAGTCTTCCAATCCTCTTCTTCCTACACTTAGAAAACCACCCCTTCCCTCATGGCCTCAATGGGAAACAAGTTCTAACCTCTGTAACATTCAGGCATATTCATTTGAAAGCTTTCTCGTCCCCTCTGTGTCTGTGTCTACTTGTTCTATTGATTCAGACTATTCAACCAGTGAGCAGAGACAACATCTAATTATATTTTCCACCGAAACATTACATGTTATTAATGCTTAGTAAGTAAGAAAAACAATAATGTCTTTATGTTTCCCCTTTTTTTCAGCCCAGGACTTCATATGTAAAAAGAGATCTTAAAAAAAAGTATAGCATGGAAGGGTTTAGTCTATTAGACATATATTAGGTTGTGTCCTCCTGTACAAAGGCTCAGGCTTTTAAATGGGACATGAAGCTATTAGCCATTACACGTCTGCTCTGTTTTTTTTCCTCCAGCTTCAGTGGACTGGCACGTTAGTCTCTTGGCAAAAGTCATATCAAGAGCTGTTCTTTTCCCAACAATACATCTTGACCACCATCGATGCGCTGTCACTCAGAAATGCATAGTTATTTTTTACACTCTCAAATACTTAAGAGCCTCACAAGAGTCCAGACTCCTCTTTCCTTACCCCTTGATCACACCCTACCTGTAGGTGCTGCCAGCCTCTCTCCTCCAGCACAAATCTTCCAGTCCAGCCAGGCCAGCCTCCTTCGAGATTCCAAGGCTTCTTATTCTAGCAACCTCTAAATTTAACGCATCCACTGAAACCTCGAAAATTCACGTCATCCCCACAAATCTCTCTTGACCATAATAGCTCTCGGTGATGACTCACCCTTTTGAATCTGGAATATGCAAAGATCTAAAAAATTAACAGCACAACAGAGCATATACATCAGAAAGTCAAATGGGCAGAAGAATGAACACTCTGTTTATATCAAGTTAGATCAGCCTCTTTTTAGGAGCAGAATCTACAGAGCCTGTTCCCGGTCTCACACACATAGATACCACACTAAACTATCCATGGCTTTTCCTTTCCAAGGAAGTTCATAAGCCTCTTGGTGGCAGGGACTATTCCTCACATAACCCAGAACCGCCTGCAATATCAAACGTTAATAGTGTTGGGCACGCAGAAAATACACGGAAGATTCCCACTGATTTGCCCTGTAGGGAGGCTGGGAATATGATCTGGTCAAACTGAGAGTAAAATCATACTGAAGCAATAAATCAGTGAAAGAGCACTGAGAATAACTGTAGCCACATTTTCAGTGAGCTGACTGGGATTTGGGACCGTAATGGAGCTGGACCCTATGAGACCTTCCCAGATGGACACCCACCCATGTCCTCCGCCTGCCTCTTTGTCTGTAGGAGAACGTTAGTCAAAGAATAAATTTAATCAGAGAAGTGAGAAAATGCAGAAAGAAAGGAAATGGTCAAGCAAGACAAATAATATTACTTTAACCATTAAACAAAGTCAAGGACCTTCCTCCAGGGCTATAAATAATATTCTGAGCCACGTCCTTCGAGCTGTTTTGCAGATACTGAAACCCTCAGCAGGTGGGAGAAGTAAACTGTGTGCTGCCCACAAACACGCACACCCTAGGCTGGTTGGAGCCAGAAGGCTGATGATGTTGATTCCCACTTACATCACCACCGACCAATCAGAAGAATGTCCACGTGCTCACCACGCCCTGCTCCTTGAACACTGTAAGACCCCTCACTACCCACTCCAGGGTGGGACACATAGTCTTGAGGACATTAGGCCCCCTTTGCCTGGCAAAGCAATACAGCTATTTCTTTCTACTTCCCCCAAAACTCTGTCTCCGAGATTTAATCCGGCCCCGATGTACAGTGGGCAAATTTTGGCAACAGGACTCACAGAGACCCACTCTACGTGCAATTTCAGCAGAGCGGGTGTGTGGAGGGTGGGAGGGATGAATGGCATGAAAATATCAGTTCTCAGATGGCCTTTGAGATCATCTGATAGGAGCCATCCTCCTAGAGATGAAGAACTGGGGACGTCTCCAACCGAAGCTGGAAGACCAGAGACCACACGAGGTGTGCTCAGTCCCACCTATACCCTTTCCGAACCCGCAGCAGCTCTGCATGTGTATTTTCCCCGAAGCAAGTACCCACCTCTACCTGGAAGCAGGGGATGAACCCTTGCCTAGAGTTCCCATCCCTGGTTAACGGGAACACATTTCATGTTGTTCTGATGATATGTAACTCGGTTAACTGCAGATCTGTTGCGATTGCTTTCTCTTCTCCCTCTCATCTATGCTACACACAACAAATCTTAACACATCCTCTAAACAATTAAGTTATGCCACAGCTGGTGCAGTGTGGTAACAGGAAAACTTGAGTTCAAATAACTAAACCCGTAGCTGAGCTGCTAAGATGTTTTTCCTTTAAAAAAATTGTTGTTTTCGATTTTCTGACATTACTTTTCTAGCTCAGGTAACAAAAAAGCAGTGTTTGGACAGTGTCACCAGGTTATTTTTGTAAACAAAAAAGCTCCCTGAACAGCTTTGATGTGCACATGCTGTCCCAGGAATTATGGAAGATCAAATGAATAAAACTCTCTTTCTGGCCTCAAGAATCTAGTAAGATGATTAAAAATGGAACCCAAAAAGTCTAATAAAGGGAGAACATAATAGGAGGCTGTGGAATTTCAGAGCAGGGACAAATTCCCTGATTTTCCTTCACTGGGGAAATGGAATTAATAAAAACCATATGTGTTTACAAAGCAATACCTACAGAATTTAGAAATTCTTAATTTCGAAAGATGGCTATCTTCCATGTTGATCATTCTTCTGCATTCACAGTTCCTTCCTCTTCCACTCAGTTGCCTACTGACAAAAGAATATGCTGACTTTTTTCACAGAGGCTGAGTTTTAAAAGTTTTCTCCGAAGAGCAAGTTTTCTTTGCCTTCATCCAAATATTGCTGCCACGGAGTTAATAATGAGAAATAATGTAATTTTGCACGTTTGCCACACTGTACAGCTTCCGAAGTGTTTTCACAAATGCTATTTCAAGGGGTCTCTCTGGTCACCACAAAACCCTGAGGAGCACACGTGGTCCGATGAATGCGTCGCTCGGTATGTGTGTGTGCGTGTGGTTATTATTATTTTCCTCGTGCACAGAGGATTCTGAGGCTCTGAGGAGTTTGGTGAGTGACAGTGACAACTGGCATTTGTCAGACAAAAAGAAAATTGCTGGCTAAGCCCTCTAAGCTAAAATTACTTACAAATTATTGCCCTTGAAAGCTCATGTTCTCGCTGGTATATGTTCTCTTGCAAAGCTAATGGCCCTGAGCAACATCTGGGGGCCCAGGCTCCCCTTTTCTCCACGCGTGTCCCCCCGCCATTCCCTCCTCAGAAGCTGGTCGACCTGTCTCCTCTCATCCTCTCTTCCCAATAAAAGATCAAAAAGCAGCCATTTGAACTTCCATCCTAAAAAGCCAAAGCCAATGAATTATGTCCTTCAAGAATATTTGGGCTTTAAAACTTGGGCATCACCCTGTGGGGGGATGTCTTCTTGCTAATAAACACCTTTGGGGGCAGCAGCCAGAAGGTGGAAGGAATTTGGTGCTGAACCACTGATGCTGCCATGTTTCCCTCCAATGATGAAGAAAGGGCCTCTGAGCTTTTCTTCAGGGTCAGAGAAGGAAAGAGAAGCTGGCACTAATGCAACCTGTGCTGTGTCCCTGAAAGGAACTTCAGGGATGAGCAATGACAGATTTAACAAGTAGAGAAAGCGCACTGGGTCCCCAGGGGCTGAGGGACAAAGGAAAAAGCAGAATTTGGGAAGCAGCCAGGGGCCTGAGAGTGACATCCCCAGCGCTCTCTCCAACCCCACGCGTGCACATTTGTCCTGGCCTGATCTCAGACTCGCCGGCTCAAGCCCTGTGCTTCTCAAGATCTGCCCCAGGTCGAGAAAGCAGCACCCTCAAGTCCCACAGCCTTGACCCAGGCTACTCTTGCTTCCATTTGAACACACTGAGTGGGAGAAGCTGTTCTTACCTCGTAGTGGGCCACGCGCTGAGATTCCGATATCAGCTGTGCACTGCACACCTTGCAGTAACTGTCTGTAAATAAATCCTGATCGATATCGGAGGACTTCATCAGGCTAAAAGAGGAACAAAAGAAGAGAAAAGCAAGATGAATCCACTGCTTTGGTTTTTATGCAGGACACTAAGTGTGTGAAGAAGCCAGGAGCCCGGTACCAGATCCAATGATGGTGACAGTGGGGGAGATCTCCCCAAACCTTTGGGGTGATCATGTCAATCGACCTTAGTAAGTGTATAGGTGACCATTTTCTCATAAATGCTCAACAGTGTGGCTGATACCCCGAAAAACTGAAATCCAGCTTTAGTTTTCTTTGTTTGACAAATCAGACCTACATCTACCGTATTGTCAAGGATTTATGTGAAAAGACATCTTCAAAGATGATTCATATTAGCAAAATATTGTAAGCACACAATATAGCCAACAGTAGGAAATAGGTTAAATGAAATTCTGATACAGCCACACACTAGAATACTACATGGCTCCCAAGTCCAAACTCCGATCAAATCCTTTAAGAAAATATTTAGTAAAATAGGAAAAAGTTTACCATTAACAACAAAGGTTTACAAATCAGTATGTACATAATTATACTAATTTCTTTTAAAACATGTATAGGTGTGCAGAAAACCATTCCAGGAAGTTTTAACAAAAGGTTAATAGCAGTTATCTTTGGGAGATTATAGGTAGTCACGTAATTTTCCTTATTTTTACATTTTCTACAATGAACATGGATTGCTTTTGCAGTACATGGAAACAGGTTAGTTTTGTAAAGAGACTTATAAGCAATATCAAATTGACTTTTGAGTTCAATAGCTTTACTTAGTCAATTAAATAGTAAAATCAGACTAAAGTATCACTTTCTTTGCAAGTCTATGCCTTGTAAAGTGAGGAGCCCTCATGATTCCTGCTGACTTTTCTACATGTAGGGTAGGGGAAATTCATAAAGGCCACTTCCACCGCTCCACACCACAAGTGAGCCCACAAAGGTAAACAAACATATCCTCAAATTCCAAACCCCAAACCAAAATGCAGCCAAAGTTCTCAAGCTTGTGAAAGTGAGCTGACACAGAGGTGTCTTACAGTAGCTGATATGTAATGTCACCACCCTGGAAACACACACCAGCACATCAGGATGCTTTTCTCTAACCCCAAAATTCGTTTCATCTTACCTCCTACCTGCCAAGCAAAGAGTAAGGACTGTGCCAGAGGCCATGCATATGAAGAGGCCTGAGAAGCCGAGACAGCAGGGTGGGGTGGGCACCCTGTATGGTGGAGGATGGAGTTCATCCTACTCCGACACCCTCACCGTACACATGACACTGTCCAGAGTCACACTGCTGATGTTTGGCATGGCCACAGATACTGCCCAACTTCCCTGATCCCAATTCCCACTCTCCAGCCCAGGTCGAGCGCTACCTGCAAGCTGCATGATATGGTAAGTCACTAAACCTTCTAGGTCTCAGTTCTCTCCCTATAAAAGTTGAGAAAACAACATTTTCCAGGCCTCCTTAGAGAATTGTGGGGAATATCAAAAGGAGAAATCTAGAAGAATGTACTGTATAAACTGTAAAGCTCCTTTTATTTGAATGGGACTCACTATCCCATTTTTACTGACATCCCGATGTTGGTAAGATATCGGGCAAGTCTGGATTAATGCAACAAGATGAAGGACTGTGGTCCATTTTAAGACATTTAAAAAAATCCTCTAAATAGCTGGGTCATGGGAGTAAAGTATCCGCCTGAAATAAAAGGCTGCCTACTCAACAACTCCAAACTCACTTTCTACCTTACCTTTGGCTATCTTGGCCCGTTAGGGCATTTGTATTAAGCAGTTCAAAAGGATTCACAGTTTCTGCTCCCAGGAGACAACAGTACCTATGGTTTGCAATGCCCTGAGTCCCAACAGTAATGCCAAAGAGTAAGGACCAGTGATTCTCACAGCTGAAATGGACCTGTTATTTCTGGAAGGATCGTTCCGGGCAGACAGCCCGGTCAACTTGGAGTACAGCACCTGCAGTGCCTGGAGGCTCACGACCTCACATGGCAGCCTGTTCCAGAGAGCCTGGCAGCTCTAGTATTTAGGTACTTTTCAGGTTGATTCAAAATCTGTCCCCCTGTAGATTTCACTCATTGATTCTCTTTGGGAACAACACAGAATTATTCTACTCCCCTTTCTCATGAGATCCCCTCCCTCAAGTATTGAAGATAGCTCTCTTCTATCTATTCCCAACACCTGTCCTGCCTTATCGTCTTGGTCTGTGTCTGTCTTTTTATGGACCATCTTCAAAGGCAATGCCAAGAGCAGAATGAAACACTCCAAATATGTCAGCAGAGGATCACAAATCCAAATGACCCTCCAAAACATCCACTGTCATTTGCAACGGTCTGTATTCACAGCCTAGAGTGCAAATGGAGAAGAGGTGCTTTGATGATGCGAAAATGTAGTACATTTTGAAATGTCAAATGGGAAAAGAAAACTTGGTAAGGTGTATTTTTGAAGCCAAGCTCCTATAAGTAGTTGTGTTTAAATATTATCGTGTTCCCTGCTATTTCTAATAAAGAAAAGCACGAAAATAGATTCACGGGTGACCTGCTTAATAGGAATCTCCAAACTCAATGCACACTCCCGCCTCATTATACAACTGACTGCAGAAATCAAACAGTGTGAAAGGATATTCAAGGTACATGTCGGACCAAGCAGGGCCCGTAGGAGTCTGAGTCTCGGTAAAGCAGCTGTGCAGCAGAAATAGCTTTAAAGGCAGAATATAAAATGTGTATACTAAAAAAAAAAAAAAAAAAAAAAAAAAAAAAGAAAGAAGAGAATATCCTGGCTTTTTCCACTGTTTTATATAAGAATATTGACTTGAACAAGCCACATACAGTAAAATGGTAATAAAGACCCCTCTGAAATCGACATGGCCCGAGTAGAATACCTGAATGAGTTAAATTCCAGTGGGACGCTATCAGTGAACAAGTGTCAGACTGGTTTGTGCATGAGACCTTTACTCCAAGAAAAGAGAACTCTTTCTGTGTAGGTCATTTTAGACATGCAGAGGGTCTGATTTATGATTCAAAGAGTGGACTTCCCAAGAGGAGAGGCTGCCACTTGCTCCTCTCCTCCAGCTTGTTTAGAATAGGATTCCCAGCTTCACTGGCCTTCAGAAGTACAGGAGAGCTGGGAAGAAAAAGGAAAACTTGACTGTCTTTCTTTAACCTTGTCCATGGTGCTGAATCATTGGCTAGAGCTGAGACGGGGCTGGGCCATTGATCACTTACTGGTCAGTCATACTGTCCATCAGGGCCAATGTGTGGTGACACGCCCCCCCGAACTCTAAGAACATGCTGATTGTACTGAACTCTGACCAGGCACTGGGGCATTGTGAGGAGGGAGACAAGAGTAAGGGAAGCAGTCTGATGTCCTGAATTTGAAACTGATCTGAAGGAAAGCTTCCTCAGTATTCCCCACCCTGGCACATTCCAAAGCAAACACTGAAGACTTGAATAACCTCTCTATCACTCTTCAGTATTCACAGAGGAAAGGGCTACCTGTATTGTAGGAAAGTAAAGGCCCAGAGTAGAATTGGAGGCAGTATTAGAACAGGAACGTGATTAGATTCTCATTGGCTGTCCTAGGTCTCTATACAGCAATAGACCAAGGTCTCTATATAGCAATATTTAAATGTGTAGCAGTGACAGTGTAAGACTCAGAGGTGTAGTTCAGTATAATAAATAAAGAAAATTTGGAGGGGAGAGATTTTGTTTATTCAATAATGGCTACTGAGCATCTATTATGTGTGAGGCATCGGGATAACAGAAGGCACAGATCCTGTCTTCCAAATCTTTATGAGCTATTGAGTGAGAAGAGAGATACCCACCAAATACAGGCTGCAAGTGTAATTGGCTGGTAAAAAGTGCTACAGGATTTGCAGAGACAAGAGGCATTATAGGGAACTCTTCAAGGAGGCTCTATAAGAGTTGAAATTTAAGGATGGACAGGATTGGAGTGGAGAGAAATGGGTTCCAACTCGGGAGCTAATTCTTTTCCCTGGCACAGGAGAAAATCCTACTATCAGTAGGTATAAGAAGATATATATGAAGGGCACTGGTGGGCTTATTTGGGATTATGCAACATGAGGGGAAAAGGCAGCAAGATGCAAGGAAGAGAGGGGTACACAAACTTCAAGGTCCAGATGGAAGCAGGAGAGCCAGGTCCCAACACATTTCTCAAGGTGTAAGGAATGGCGTTTTTCAGGATCTTCAAATGCAGATGTGAAGCCTTCCTTTCTGCTTCTTTCTGCTCCTCAAGAGTAGATTTCAGGAACACTGGCTGAAAATTCAAAGAAACCTGAGGCTTCATAGCCGAGATTAACATTCTTCATTCCATTCCATTTCTAATAATGCTAAAATAGCTTCTGACTTAAAGATCCCAAAACCCATGCAGGGCTCTTCAGAGAAAAACAAGACATTAGTTCAAATCCAGGTTTGGTCACTTGCCAACTAGGTTTTTTGAGCAAGTTATATATCCTCCTTGAGCCCTGCTTTCCTCATTTGTGAAATGGGGTAAACATTCTCACAGTTATTGCGGTGATTAGAGAAGGTGAAGCTTGAAAGCATCTAACAAAGACTGTGGCACATGGTAGACACTCCAAAAACAGGTATTACCACCACTGGTATGAATATTATTAATTTTATATTATCGTTATTCTTATTTTCAGGAGGGATGCTGTAAATATTGAAGCAGAGAAATAAACAGAACCACATTCAAGACTAAGGGGGAAGATAACACAGTCGGTGTGCTGAAATCATAGCTTTTATTGCCTTCACAGGCTTTCTCTTTTGTATTAACAATATCATCTACAAAAATGTCTTGTTTCTACTGATTCCACTGCCAGCTGATACTCAGGCCTTATGCTTGTGAAGACCCCATACTTCATGAATGTTTAAAACCTATTTTTGTTGTTGGTAGGTGCTGATACTGGCAGACGGAGCAATTTGATGAGAACTGCGTCCTACCCTCTCTCTTGCCCACGTGTGCTCTTCCCGCTGTGACCTGCTCCCCAGGTGGACGCAGAGGAAAAGCACATTCCACCCAAAGTCTGGGGGTAGACCAGTTCTCTGCACCCATAGCCACTCACTGTGGTGGCCCTGCGGTGGCCACAGCTGTCACACTCCCCAGGGTGGCATCTCTGCTCCCATCCCTTGGAGAGAGAAGCCCTCGGCTTGGTGATCCCCACCGCTAGATATCCTGTCACAGATTTTGGCATTTTCCCTCCGAAGCTTATCTATAAGATCTAATAACCTAACCTACTCTTCACTCACTCTCTCTCCCCTCACTAGCCCTTTAAAAATAGGATTTAAGACTCATGGCAATTTCAACCACAGTGTTACTCTTACCCTTAGGGGCATATTTCTGCATTTCCAAACTGCCACTCCGTCTGACTTTGTGAACTCATCAGTATCAGGGACTGCATCGAAAAATACTCCCAACATGGGACTTCCCTGGCAGTCCGGTGGTTAGGACTCCGCGCTTCCACTGCAGGGGCACAGGCTCGATCCCTGGTCAGGGAACTAAGATCCCACATGCTGCACGGCGCGGCCAAAATAAAAAAAAAAAGTACTCTCAACAGCGTTTGACTCTGGTGAAAACTCTAGACCCAGAAGGAACGAAGATTTTATTTTACTACTATAAACATACTAAGTGGTGCTTCTGAGTCAGGCTTGGTTAGGGCTAAGAGCCTTACCACCTGATTCAGTTCCTCCAAGAGGCAGGTAACGTCATCAGCCTCATTTTCCGGATGAGTAACTAAGGCTTCGGACTGAGTAACAAGTTTGTAAGTGGCAGTCGGGTACCAAGCTGGGGCTGACTCTGTGTCCAACCACTCAGCCCTCACCCTGGCTCCCTCCCTGGGGTGGAATTCAGCGCGGTGAGCCTTTCAGTCTGTTCTCCTATCGCCCGTCTAGGGAGCAGCATTAAAAATATGAAAATGAAAGTGTCGGGCAGACATCCTGCCCAGAATTCATCTGTTGTGGCCTGGAGAGCCCCAACTGTCCAGGTGGAAACTTGGAGGCTGGAACTGACCTCAGGGTCCAGACGCTTTTACCTGCATTTATCTAATCAAACTGGGATGTGCTACCGTCTTCCCGCACATTCTACCTCTGTTCTGCCTGCACATCGGTAGCCTGACTCACCCTCAGGTTCAGTACCTACTTCTGCCCTCCCATTTGGCCTGACACCCTGCAAAACCAGCCCACCCTTCTGTCTAGCCTGGCTGGCTCCTCTTCATCCGGCTGGGACCCTCCACTCTATGTCCCGTGCCCACCCCAGCAAAGGGCTGGACTCCCGCGGCCACAGTGCCCCATGCGGAGAGGCTAGACTTCTGTCTCTTTCAGTTTTGACAAGCTGAATGGTTGACTGAAAATGCCACCAATTAAAACGAACTTTCCCCTGGTTTATGAACGCGAAACAGACAGGAGGAATCCTGCTGCCGTTTACATTCAGCCACATCTTAAAATTAAAATTATTAACATCAAAAAGACTATTGAAATGGTTCCTATTTTGTTCTTACCAATACTGGAGGGGATCAAGTTCTACTCAGAAGGAGGAAAGCTATGAGAATCGGGGCTGGTCCATTTTCAGCACAAAACAAATAAGCCTTGGTCTGCTTCTCTGTGATACTTTTGAGTTCTTATTCTACGGGCGAAAGGGCCCTGAACTGTAGCCCGCTTTTGGTGTTCTTGTGTCTGTGGCCTGATCTGTGCTCCCTTCCCCTTTCAGGCCCTGCCACTGTCCTTCTGGGGCACATAAACCGCCTTCCCCGCGAGCCTTCCTGTCATAGCAGACAAAGATTTGGAGACAAACACGTGACTTTGGAAACATCTCCACAGTGACCCCTCACCCCCACCCCTGCCTCTAGGGACCAACAATCCCACAGATGAGCTGGGTCTGTCTTGTCCCTTCACATCTCCCTCCATGTGAAGGTGGGGGACGCAGGGCTGGTTGCCATGGCAGCAGACGAAGCAGCCTGAGCAAAATCCACCACGGGAAGTGCTCCAGAAATGGAAGCAAACTGGACTTCCATGAAATCGCACCCGAGAGAGAAAGGGGGCCGAGAGCACGCAAATGAAGTGATGCCCGAACCCAGCTCTCGGGGCCACAGACCCAACGTGTTCTCCTTTAATTCACCGCACACCCCCAGGAGGTCAGACGGGGGACCTGGAACCTCCGTGAAGTGGCTGAGATCCGGACGGACGTCAGATACACAACCAGCTTGAAGCACCTTTGGGTTCCCTGTTTCCTGGGACGAAGCCCTTTCTGCTGATCGGATGCTGCCTCCCGCTTCCTGATGATGTTCAGGTAAAGGAATCTGGAGGTCCAGGCCCCTCACCACAGATTATCCACACGCAGGCGCAAGCTCTGCTTTCCAGCCTGAGCTTGAGAGAGACAGAGAACTCCCCACACCACTCTCTTCGCTCTCTTCTGCTTGGCGTCGCCAGGAGCTGCAAAGCTGACTTAACACCACTTGAATAATTGCCTTTTAATGGCACCATTTTCCTCACTTGTAAAACCGGGCACTGCGATCCTGACTCAGAGGCATCTGCCTCTGCTGGGCACACGTGCCTCATCCCAGGCCCTGGGCTGTGGAACCATATCTGTCAGTCTCGTCCACATATGGCTCGGGCTGGCCGATGACACCTGGGGCGGAGAGCAGCAAACATGCCCCCAGCCTGGGCCAGCCTCTGAGGGCACACACGTGTGCATCTGGTCCCCGGCCACTTCTCCCTCTCCGGCCCCTTGTGCCTTGTCAGGACGTGTGAGTCTGGATTGTAGACACCAGGGGGCTGAGTGGAGCCCAAGGCTTCCAGGAACCCCAGCGCCTCAGATTTTCTATGACCTTTACAAAACGGCCTCTGCCCAAGTCCAGCATATCCTACAGCCTCGCTCGCATCCCCTTTTTACTCATCACCCGGGGTTTATTGAGCATTTACTATGTGCTGGTGCCCCTCTAGGCACTAGGTTTGCCGCAGCGAACAACCCCTCCAAGGTTCTGATCTCAGGAGAAGGTTCACACACTGGACTCGGTACACACCATTCTGCAGAAACACACACAGAATCCCTATCTCCTTCCACACATAAATAAAATATTCATACCAGCTAGTAGGCAGTGGCTCTATCTCTCTCTCATGTCATTCTAGAATCTCTACGTGTTCTGTGGCTTAACAGTCCCTGCTAAGATTTCAGGGTTGGACCTTTGTCTCCAGTGAACAGTAGAGATGGGGGATGTGGGCAGAGGCAGGGGGGCGAACAGGTTTCCAAAAGGTGAGAGCCCTTCTGTCTGGGTTTCCCAAAGGCCCTAGAGGAGACAGCTGTGGGGAGGGCCCAAGGTGGCTGGCGGTAACAGGCAATGAGCCCAACTGCCCCCAGCTGATGGGTCTGAGTGGCCTGACGGAGCACTTTTGTCAGGAGAAGCACCATGTCCTTCCGTAGGATATGAATGGGTACACTCCAGCACCTCTCCCCATCACAGTGGGTCAGAGGCATTTTCTTTCTCTTTCTGCCACATCAGAGGGGAGACATGGGTGGTGGATGCAGAACTCAGATTTTCCCTTTGTTTATCCCTTCCGTCAGGGCCAACACAGAGCCCCCATCTCAGGAGGAAGGCCAGAGGCAGAAAGAAAAAAATAAATTACTAAGCCACAAAGAGGAGGAGAGGGGAGGAGAAAATATGGGCGAGAAGAACACGCCCTTTATGTTTTCTGTTGCTCTTTCCATCAAACTGAAGCGCTGTGCACCCAGATGGAAAAGCCACTCGCATCTTAAAGACTAGGTTCCCGCCCTCCCCCTCCCCCACCACCTCCCCACCCCGACTTGAAGGAAGAAAGCTGACGATGTGGATTCCTCACTTCCCAGGGTGCCAGCTGCCTGGGTGGAGCAGGTGCACCCTTAAAACAGGTGGATTTTCTTAACAAGCTGCAAGACAACACGATCTTTCTTCTGAACAGTGGATACAAGCCTTTGCAAATGCAGTTTATAAGTAAGTATTCCATTACTGTAACTTGTTTACATGATTTATCTTCACACGACTGCCCCTACTGAACCAGACAGATTGAGGGCAGATGTGAATGCGGCTATCACATCCAGGGCTTGGAGGCATAGTTCTGCACCTGTAACCAAGTGCAGATGAGCCAGACCGAGCCGCTGCGGGGAAAACGATCACTTTTATTCTAATCCATACTCCGAGGATGCTGTGTGGCTTTCCGTCAGCCAGCAGACATTCTCAGCCCTGTTCCCTACTCCAGCCTGCTGACTTGCCTTGGCTCCTCAGGAGATTTCTCTTTGGTCTCGATTTCTGTGCTGCTTTTCATAAAATCAGCAAAATTGTAGAGCTGTGTAATAGTATCTGGAGTGGCCAAGATGAAAAGACGCGGGAATTAAATGTTGCAAAGGTAGGGGCCACCCATCCGCAAACTGACAACAACCTGCCTGCAGGTCTGCCCCTTCCGTGAAATCTTTCAATCAGAACTTCTTTTCCCATCTGAGAGCTGGTTTGAGATCGTGTAGCACGTCTTGCTTTGGGATGCAGCAAGAAGTAGGAAAAATAATGACAGCTTAGGGAATCCAGCTACCAGGGGAAGCTAAGCATAAAAAGGTGTGTGTGTTATGCACATTAATAAACAATGAAGGGATTAGTAAAAATGAAAATATCTGACTGTATCAAGTGTTGGTGAAAGTAGGGACACACAGGGTCTTTCACACACTTTTGATAGGAAGAGCAGTTTGAAAGTTAAGCATTATCTCATCAAGCTAAGCACTCCAGTTGACAGGCAAGAAATATTCTTGCTCCGTGCACGACACGAGGCGTGTAAAGGATGAGGGTGGAAGCATTGTTCAAATAGCAAAACCTGCAATCAGCCCGATGCGCATCTGCCAGAGGCGGGATGAATAAATTGAGGGAGAACCACGATATGAGTGATGTCCCGCAACACACCAGAATAGGGATGAACCGTGGCAGTCGAATGTTTACATGGAAAAACTAAGTCAAAGAGCATGTACACAAGATCCTTTCTACGAGTAAAAAACTGAAATAAAAATAGATACATCTTTAGGATACATGTAGAGAAGATACAACTCTGAAAATGTTTAGCAAAAAAATGAGGACAGGATTCAGGATGGTGATTAGTGCAGACGGGCAGGATGAGGGAGTCACGTGACTGGATGCAAGTTGTTGCCAGATCTTAACTTTGCTTTGAAAGGTGTTATATAGGGGCTCATTGTTATTAAAGATGGTAAATGATAGTGATGATGATGATAGATGATAGATAGATAGATAGAGGTTAGATAGATGCCAGATAGATAGATAGATAGATTGATGATAAATAGATAGATACCATCTATGCACCAATGATGAGACAGAATTTTCTGGAAACAAATCCTCCACACTCTCTATAACAGAGACACCGTTATATTTTTCCTTCTCCCCAGCCACAAATAATAATCTGAATTTCTCATCCTCTCTCGCAGTTAGTCTGCCTGTACTAGTTCTGGCCAATGCAATCTGGGCAAAAACAAAGTGCACTCTTGTAGGCGGGCCTGGAAAGCCGGCTGCACGATCTTCTATTTGCTCTCTCTCCTGAGATTTGGATACTCATCCCCTAGTCCATTGGAAGCCACGTGTTAAAGAAGTGAAACTTCTGAAAGCCTGGGATCCTGAGTGACCACATGGAGTGCAGCCCCACGGCCATAACCCCTGGTGCCCACTGGATGTTACGTGGTTGAGAAATACACTTCTGATGCGCTAAGTCACCACGACCCCAGGGTCTACCTAGCATGACCTTAGCGAACTCAACTCAAACACAAGCACCATGACATGGCTGGAAAACAGTTACCCAGAAGCATACTCTTTACCATTTAAACCTCTTACGTGCTTTTGAGGGAGCTGGAAAAAGCCAGACTTTCAAGGGTCTTAAGCTTGAGAGATTCGACTCTACGTTGTCCCTTGTGTGCTCTGGGTGACGGCAGTAAGCAGCCCAGGTCTACCCAAGAATGCTTATTCGGGCCGGTACCAATCACTTCCTCATTTGAAGAGATGTGGTGCTTTTATGGCATCTAAAAATCAAGCAATTTATGGAAAAGTACCACACCATTTGAGGACAAAGCCTATGTACTGGTACATTGACTAGAAGGGCCTTTTCATGTATTTTAACTAGGAGCCCTTTTCAAATACCAGTGGCACCTTCTAGGAAGGCCACTCTGTTTCTGTCCGGCTTTGAGTGCATTCATCCTTCTCGGGCCTGGCATGCTGGCACTGGTGTCTTGTGCGATCTGCTTTGCCATCTTGTGAGGGGGGAGAACCGAGCAGACGGCCATGACCACAGGGATGCCAGGTAATGAGCAAGTGCCTCACAGCAGAGTATCAGGGCCTTGTCACCTCGCCAGAAACGACAGCTTGGCCGTCTGGCATCAGCCCTGATGTTGGGAAGGAGCTCCCATCTCACCACTCCAGCTCCTAATGTAGTTGCACTATCAAATTCTTGCCCTAAATCAGTGCTTCTTGACTTTTCAGCTGAGTTGAGCTGGGGTTGGGCAGTTTCCAGAAAATGAAACCATATTAAATCTAGATTCATCACCTGGCTGAGCAGTTTGTGGCTTTGGGGAAAAGAGGGGCGTATCAACTACGGGCTGAGGGATGCCCTTCTAAGGCCATGCCCCCTCCCCCATGCATCGCTGAAGTCGTACCCCTGCCCCAAGCCTGGCAGTGAATTGTCAGCCCCTCCACCTCTCCTGCCCACCTACCCAGACCGGATTGACCTTAAATCAGTGCCCCTACCCAGCCTCCCTCCTACCCCGCTTCCCCACCTGCTGGGAGGAAGGTAGGGCTGCCCAGTGGAAGAGCATATCAGTGTCTGGATGGGCTGGTAAGGAAACAGGGCAGTGTGAACACCGGGCTGCCGAAGTCAAGGGACATGGGACTCGCCACCCGGACCTGAGGGGAATGGAGATGGAATAAGACCGCATCCCACGGTGGAGACAGGAATAAGGAAATCACAGCCCTGGAAAGGACCTTAGGGACCACTTGCCCTCTTCTCCACACTCAGAGAGAACAGAGAAGACACGCAGGAAGATGATGGGACTTACCCCCAGGTGACCCCTGTGAGCAAACACAAACTGGGGATCCCCAGCTCATACAATAACATTCTTTTCCTACACCTCCCTGCCCGTCCAGAATGTTCACTGTTTTCCTTTTAGGAAGCATTTTGGGCAAGGAGGAACCAAAGCCACCCTTTTAAATTAGGGGGGAGAACCAGACACTTGCGGGACCTGGCTAATCAGGGATGCCTAACAAAGACCACCTTCTGGGTCGGACTCTGGGGAGTAGGTGAGAGGGGTTGTGAGGAGGGGAGGGGTATTGGGTTGGGGGCCTCGCCTCCCCCGCCAGGCTCTCAGATTCTGGTGACTGATCCTTTGGTCAGGAATGAGAACGCCCTGGCCAGGGACCTGTGAGTCGTGCAGATATCAGGTCAGAGAGGGAAGTAGATTTAAGTACCGATTTCACCTACGCTAGCCATGCATTCACATCACGAGCAGCAGTTCTGATTTCTCACCACGCAGAGTAATAGGCCATCCTCCCAAGTCGATGGGCCATGACGTGCTTACTGACTGAGTGATCTGGACCCACACTGAAATAAGTACTTGGAGCTTCCTGGGGTGGACAGAGAGACGAGAGGTCCAGATGCCCTTTCAGGGAAGACCTTCTTGCCCTAGCTGCTGGGAGTGGGGTTGGCTTTGGGGCTCAGCTGTCTGCCTTTCGGGAATGGCTTCTGCTGCAGTCACCCCGTCCAATGTCCCACTCCCAGCCAGGGTGGCCCACACCCAGCCGCTGATGGACGCAGGGTGAAAAGACCAGCCACTGAGTCTTAGGATGGGACAAGTCGCACACACAGTCTCAACCTGGACCCTCTTTCGCAGGTAGAGAGACTGCCCCTCCCTTCCACGATGTCCATCCCAGGTGCCACTCCTGGTAAACATCCCAAGCACTAAACCCTGCAGGGTCTACCTCCCGGCAAACCTGTACACTGACCTTGCTTCTCTCCCCAGGAGGCGAACCTCACACCGTAGCCCCACTGTGGACCCCACCTCATCAGAAATTCAGAGACCTGATCAGTTCCCGAAGCCCTAGAACTCCTCTGGGAGCCCAGCAAGTCATCCTCAGAGTAAAATTCAGGCAACCCGAGGCAAGAACTGTCTCTGGTAACGCTGTATCCTGAGATTGGCTCAGTACTACTTAATAACATGCAAAACAGAGAAACATGCCAGAGCTGAATCCCATTTCCCAGCCCTTTGATCTGTGGTCTCCACTGCGGTTACAGTTATTATTGCACCATCTGACTTGAACTGATGCTTCTAAGTTCCGTAATGTCAAATAACTCATATTTCAGTAACACTGCCTACCCACGGCTAAAAATATTGTTTCTTCCCACACAGCTATTCCTAATGAGATATTTCAAGCCACCTGGCACCCGGGGGAGATCCCTGGCTCATCTTCGACGGCGCCCTATGACATGGAACCCAATAGAACCCACTGGATGCTGGTGTCACGGGGCAGGAAGAGACTGCGCAGGTTCTTTTGTCCTACAGTAAGAGATGTCCCTTGGAGATGTCATTAGACCCACAGTCAGTGGGACCCTCGGGTAAAACGTAGTACAACACACCAGAAGAGGTGCTGGCCCCTGTCACTGACCGGTTTTCCTCCAGGACCTTAGCTGCTCTTACAGCTTCTGAAGAGAACCAGTTTGAAACCTGAACAAGTGTTAACTCCCACTGAAATGTAAATGCATTCAGGGAGCAGACAAGCCTCTAACTGCTGCACTAGCCAACAAATCCCAGCCATCCCAAAGGCTTGCCATGCATCACAAACAGTGTGCCCTGCACGCTCGTCCCCCCATTTTGCTAGCCTGTGTTCTCGCCTCTCCATCACCCCACTGATCCAGGTGTTCAGGCGTCACCTCCCTGGGACGTGGTTCCTCTTCTTCTCACCCAAGCTGGGTTAGGGACCCTTTTCTAGGTCCTCCCAGCTCCCGGTGTACACATATACATAACAGATATAACATATGCTGCACCCCTGGTGTGCTGTGCTGCCCCACGGACTGGAAGCCATTCTAAGCACGTCAGCTAGGGTTGCAATGCACTGGTGTGGCCATCTGTGTCTAAAGAGAACTTGCTGTTTCTATTCTTTGAGTGTTATCCTGAAAATTATCAAGCAGAGCCCAGAGGATGGTCCCAAAGAAAACAACTCCAAGAGCATCCCTGGGACATCCCTGGGCTGCCCCGGGCAGGCCTTCTCCAGGGAGAGCCAGGCAGCCCACCTACCAGTGCAGACGTGTCAGTTTCTCAGAGCCCACAGAGGGGCTCCACCCTAGAAAAGGAGGCCTCTGTGATCTGGTCTGGGAGGAGTGGTGAGTATAGCCTCCCCTCCCCAACAGTAAGCTCCCCTCCCCCTCCCTCACCTCCCAGCTGCACACTGGGTCTCTGCTGGAACAGGAGATAACACTAAAGAGGAATAAATGTCCCTTCATGCACTGCAACATCCCCGGAAGACCAAGTGAGTTCACCAACTCTGCCTCTGCCCAGGCAGGCCAACTCTGTTCTGAGCCACACCCTCCCACAGCCTGGATTTAGCCTCATCCACTGTTCAGACCGCATCTGTGGGACATCTGGGAAAATGCTACTAGATACTCGTCAACATAGTCAATGCTAACTGACTGTTATGGGTTGAATCATGTCTCTAAAGAAGGTATGTTAAAGTCCTAAATCCCAGGACTTGGGAATGTGACCTTACTTGGAAATAAGGTCTTTGCAGATGTAGGGAAGTTGAGATGAGGTCATATAGAATCAGGGTGGGCCCCGAATAGCCAAAGCAATCTTGAGAAAGAAAAACGGAGCAGGAGGAATTCGGCTCTCAGACTTCAGACTATACTACAAAGCTACAGGAATCAAGAGAGTATGGTACTGGCACAAAAACAGAAATATAGATCAATGGAACAGGATAGAAAGCACAGAGATAAACCCACGCACATATGGTCACCTTATCTTTGATAAAGGGGGCAAGAATATACAATGGAGAAAAGACAGCCTCTTCAATAAGTGGTGCTGGGAAAACTGGACAGCTACATTTAAAAGAATGAAATTTGAACACTCCTTAACACCATACACAAAAATAAACTCAAAATGGATTAAACACCGAAATGCAAGGCCAGACACTATAAAACTCTTAGAGGAAAACATAGGCAGAACACTCTATGACATAAATCACAGCAAGATCCTTTTTGACCCACCTCTAAGAGAAATGGAAATAAAAACAAAAATAAAGAAATGGGACATAATGAAACTTAAAAGCTTTTGCACAGCAAAGAAAACCATAAACAAGACGAAAAGACAACCCTCAGATTGGGAGAAAATATGTGCAAATGAAGCAACTGACAAAGGATTAATCTCCAAAATATACAAACAGCTCATGCAGCTCAATATCAAAAAAACAAACAATGCACTCCAAAAATGGGCAGAAGACCTAAACAGACATTTCTCCAAAGAAGATATACAGACAGCCAACAAACACATGAAAGAATGCTCAACATCACTAATCATTAGAGAAATGCAAATCAAAACTACAATGAGGTATCACCTCACACCAGTCAGAATGGCCATCATCAAAAAATCTGCAAACAATAAATGCTGGAGAGGGTGTGGAGAAAAGGGAACCCTCTTGCACTGTTGGTGGGAATGTAAATTGATAGAGCCACTATGGAGAACAGTATGGAGGTTCCTTAAAACCTAAAAATAGAACTACCATACAACCCAGCAATCCCACTACTGGGCATATACCCTGAGAAAACCATAATTCAAAAGAGTCATGTACCACAATGTTCATTGCAGCACTATTTACAATAGCCAGGATATGGAAGCAACCTAAGTGTCCATCGACAGATGAATGGATAAAGAAGATGTGGCACATATATACAAAGGAATATTACTCAGCCATAAAAAGAAACGAAATTGAGTTATTTGCAGTGAGGTGGATGGACCTAGAGTCTGTCATACAGAGTGAAGTAAGTCAGAAAGAGAAAAACAAATATCGTATGCTAACATATGCATATGGAATATAAAAAAAAAAAAAGAAAAAATGGTTCTGAAGAACCTAGGGGCAGAACAGGAATAAAGACGCAGACGTAGAGAATAGACTTGAGGACACGGGGAGGGGGAAGGGTAAGCTCGGACGAAGTGAGAGAGTGGCATGAGCTTATAAATACTACCAAATGTAAAATAGATAGCTAGTGGGAAGCAGCCGCATAGCATAGGGAGATCAGCTTGGTGCTTTGTGACCACCTAGAGGGGTGGGGTAGGGAGGATGGGAGGGAGACGCAAGAGGGAGGAGATATGGGGATATATGTATATGTATAGCTGATTCACTTTGTTATAAAGCAGAAACTAACACACCATTGTAAAGCAATTATTCAGCCATAAAAAGAAACGAAATTGAGTTTTTTGTAGTGAGGTGGAGGAATCTAAAAAAAAAATGTTCTGATGAACCTAGGGGCAGGACAGGAATAAAGACGCAGATGTAGAGAATGGACTTGAGGACACAGGGAGGGGGAAGGGTAAGATGGGACAAAGTGAGAGAATAGCATTGACATATATACACTACCAAATGTGAAATAGATAGCTAGTGGGAAGCATCTGCATAGCACAGGGAGATCAGCTCGGTGCTTTGTGACCACCTAGAGGGGTGGGATAGGGAGGGTGGGAGAGAGATGCAAGAGGGAGGGGATATGGGGATATACGTATGCATGTAGCTGATTCACTTTGCTGTACAGAAGAAAGTAACGCAACATTGTAAAGCAACTATACTCCAATAAAGATGTCAAAAAAAAAAAAAAGAAAAGAATCAGGGTGGGTCCTGATCGAATAACTAGTGTCCTTTTAAGAAGGAACTTGGACAAATGGGGAGACGACCATGTGAAACCAGAAGCAGAGATGGGAGTGAAGCGTCAACAAACCAAGGATGCCAGAAACCACCAGAGCTGGAAGGAACAAGGAAGCATCCTCCCCTAGAGCCTTCCGAGACAGCAGGATCCTGCTCACACCTTGATTTCTGGCAATCTAACACGCTGAGCAGGAATTTCATGCCACAGGCATAATGACAACAGCCCTGGGAGGTGCTTACCGAGGCCCAGAAAGCCCACTTGACAGCCCCAAGGGAAGGTCAGCATAACTAACACAGACAGAGCAGGAAGTCAAATTCATGTCCCAGGGACTCGACTCTGTGTCTCCTGCCTGCAAGTCCAGCCATCTTTCCAGAGCTTTCCAGAGCTTTGAAATCAATTGTTGTTTCAGCTTTTGCTTTAGGGGTCTCCTGATCCTTGTTAAAACCTTCCTGTCTTTGCACTTGCCAAAAGGAGAGAGAGTTTGAGGCTCTGATGGAATTCCAGATCTCGTGGTCAGGAAAGGCCCAGACAGCCGCAGCTGCCACCTGCCTGATTTTGTCACAGACCTGCCCGAGTTGCTGCACTTGATTTGAGGGGTCAGGAGAAAGCAATAACTTACAAGCTGTCTTCACCTGCCAGTGTCATTGTCATAAAGGGAGTCCATAGTAATTAGGCACTTGTAATCACTTAATCCACTTTAAAATCTCTGCAAGAGGAAGGAAATCATCATGGAGCTCCAACCTGGCTAGTCCTTGGCTGGTCTTCGGGCACCTAGAGTCCAACAGAATATTATAAATTACACATTTTTAAAGACTCCTCCAAAACAGCTCCAGCCCTGAAGTGGGAGC
The DNA here is from genome assembly GCF_009873245.2 of Balaenoptera musculus. Taxonomy (NCBI): domain Eukaryota; kingdom Metazoa; phylum Chordata; class Mammalia; order Artiodactyla; family Balaenopteridae; genus Balaenoptera; species Balaenoptera musculus. The sequence goes on along the minus strand of NC_045805.1, from coordinate 30,624,956 downwards.
TTTGTACAGAAAGGCAAAGTCAGGAAACACTCTGGGTTTCCCTCTGACCCTTCCCAAACTGGGAGCCAAATTGTCTCAGAGCCCTCCACTGCTGGGATCGGGCTTGTAAATTGGAACTATACCCTTCATTCCATTACATCCGCGTGGGCCACCTCTCCAGTCACCGCTGAACTCCACAGCTCCCTGACAAAGGCCCCGAAAGTATAATTTACCAGGTGCTGCGGGATCAGAGACCCAGCTCGATGTCACAGACCGCTGTGTCCAGCTAGGTTGCATTTGCGAGCGGGAAAGGAGAGTAGAACTGGGGCAGAGCTGAGGGACAGACCGACGTGATCCCCATTTTCCCAGGGAGAGAAGGCTTGCCCGTGGCCCAGACATCCCCTCCACCCACTGGGCTCAAACCTCTCCTCTGATCATTCCAAAGCAGCAGCAGCAAGTCTCCAGCCTTCAACACTGACACTTGACCAGCCTGCGGCTCCTACAATAATTAGTCCACAGAAGCGCATCATTTATTCACCAGATGCCAGCTCCACAGACTCAAGGGTCACCCTGAGCCTGTTCTTTGTCTCCCGTCTGTGGAATCTGTGCCTGCAGGCAAGTCACCACCACTTCCTGGTGACACAAGAGGCTCTTGGTCTACCAGTGAAGTAAAAAATCGGTTGAATGGATTTGCTGTGGATTATGATTTCTGGTTGGTGGGGCAATTGGGGGCATGACTGGAAAACAAACCCAGGAGGACCTTGCACTAACTTTCAGGCTCTGTCCCTTCTTTCTTCCCCCGGAGTTTACGGGCTGTGTAGACACGGCATCCGGAAAACCAGGACTCACACGATGGCAGTGATGCAATTTAGCAAAAGCCCAACCAGTGACACTGAACATCTTCAGCCCCGCCCAGGGGCCTCTGAAAACTGCCCAAGGATACAACCAGCAGACGTGACGAGGGAAAAGTGATGAAGAAGGGGAAATTGAGAAAGCAAACATCGCAGTTAAATGAAATAATGGCTGACCTCGCACTAACAACAAAACTTTCTAACTTTCGGAAGTGATCACACAGAGCACCATCACATTTTGAACATTCTTGGGGTAGTAAGAGTGTCCTTATCTCACACCTGACAGAGCAGAAACTGCGGACCTGACAAATAAAGGGACTTGCCTTGGGTCACATTGTCCGTGGCAGGGTCAGGGTCAGGGTCGGGACTCGGGCACCTGTGGCATTGCTGCGAGCAGAAATAATGCTTCTCCCAGGGGAAGGTCCAAGGGGTGATCTCAGTGCGTCAATGAGACAAAAGCAAAGACACTGAATGCTCGCGCAGTGGGAGAGAGGCTGCCTTAGATTCAGTCCCAGATAACGTGATTGCAGGTGCTGAGCAAGGCTCTGAGCTGAATATCATTCACCAATAAATATCGCATCCTCAGCCCTTCATAGCTTCACCTTTCAATGTTCCCCCATCTCCCTGGGACTTGGATCATCTCGGGAAAGAAGTGTGCGGACGCCCTGGACCTGTGCCCAGATCAATACAGCCAAACAGCATCAAAGGGAACATCTGCAGCAACTTCATTATTAATTTCAAAAGCTTGGCTTCTCCAGAGGAAATAGTCTCGTTTCGAGATCCACCACTCTGCAGACTGCCCTCGGAAGAGGACAGAAAGTTGAAAGTTATTAATGGGTATCTCCAGGCAATTACAGACACACTGCCCTCGGGTTTCTGGTGTCTCCCGCATGCCAGTTGGCGACTCTGCTGCTTCTGGAAGATAACGCAGCCTCTGCTAAAGTTGGTGAGATGTTCGATCAGACCTGCAGGTTGTGACAACTTCTGCAAACATAGCCGCCTCCTGTAATTTGACTGCAGGCAAGACAGTTGCTCGTGTTCAGGCAAGAGAGTCCTGACACGGTGAGAACCCCAAGAGACCGCCGGGAGAACATGGTGAAAAGCCGTGTTCACTGCCCAGGGAATCTCAAAAAACCTGTTAGGAAATGATTCAGCCTCCCAGGCTAAATGCACTTGTTAGTTTTTTTTTAAAAAAAAAAAGGTTGGAGGGGGCCACTGAGGGTGAAGATGTGTTGAACAAGGATAGAGCTGAGCATCAATTAGGACCAGCCCCCAAGGAGGCAAGGTGTCAAAAGGAGGGAGCAGCCAACTGGCATATGGGCTCCACGCCGGGAAGATGCGGGCCTCTTCTCATCTGTGGATCCTGGAATTCCAACATTTGGACTTCAGCCTCTTTCAAGGCCCAGGGAGATCAGCTCAGCAATAGGCTTCCTGAGGCATCAGAGAAAGCGGTCCATCTGCCAAAGGTGCACCAAATAGTCTGCCCGCCAACTGGCTCTGGCTGCGCCCTGAGATGCTGCCGCCCTGTGAGCTTCTTCCAAAAGGGCTCCCCACTCACACTTGTTTTTTCTTACAGCCTTTTCCTCGTTTCCCTCTCCTCAATCCAGCCCACCGCTGCCCCGACCCTCCCACTCATCCCGATCTCCAATCTTCCCAACAAGAAGACCAAATCTCCCTCTTTCTAGATGTGCTTCAGGACACAAAGGGAGAGCCAGCGTCCTGGAGCTCAGGTCTGGGGGCCGTGGAGGCAGGTTCCATGGAGGGAGAGGGTGCCCAGGGCAGGGCTGCAGCCGCCGCCTCAGAGCTGCCTGCCTCTGGATTCCATAATTAACGTCACTGGGTGTTTGATCACCTCCTCAATGCAGAGTAATTAAAATCCTGCGCTGTTTCTTTTTCATTTCCTTTGATAAATGGTGAAAACTGCTAACGAACAAAGGCAGCAATGTTCCCCGTCATTCACCCTCGGCTCCCCGGTTTTCATGAGCATCCCGCTTCCCTCTGGGTGGGGACCGCGTCAGAAGCTGCAGCAGCGCGGGTGGGTACAATCCAAGAGCCCGGGGAAGGATGAATCCTCACGGCTGAGGGGAAGGGGTTTGAGGAGGACCTCTCAGGAAGGACTGACCCTGTCTTTTCAACCTTTTGAGGGCGAAAAGGGTCCAGGTAGGTCTTTGTTGTAAAGGGAAAACTAAAAGTGTGAGTTCAGGCTATTCTGTTTGGCTTGTAAAGGCATCTCCCTTCCCCAGGCCTTTAGGAAAAAGAAATGGGGTGATTTCATCCCATTTCTTTTGACCTGGGAGAAAACACTTTAGAAAACACCTTTCTAAGTTTCAGTCTCTCCATCCAGGAAATGGGTACAGTCGTATTTGCCCTGCTTATCGCACAAAGATGCCGTGACAATTAACAGCAGGTTACACAAGAGAACACTGCACAGGCACAGGCTCTAATTGATGTCAGCAAGTTTCTGGCATTATCCCCGCCTCCCTGAGGGCAGAAAGGGAGAGCTTGGCTGGTTCCCAAAGCAACTTAGTGTTTCTGGTTAAAGTAGGGGGAACTGAGGAAGGACAGGGAAGGGGAGGAGGTGGGAGGGCAAAGGTCTTCCAGGGAAACTTCCGCACCATCCTCTCTGTGAGAGGAACTTGCCCGTCCCTCTTACAAGGCTCTAGAAGGTGCTGGAGGCCCCAGGCAGCCAGCTGGCCTCCCCTGTCACCACTTGCTTTCCCAAGTTGCTCCATAGCTGTGGCAACTGCAAGAAAAAGGACCTTTTCCCCTAATAACGTACACGTCTGTGCAACTGGGTTGTGAGGCGAATGAAGGCCCCTGCAGAGGTGACTTCTGTCCTGGGAGTTTCCCCTCGAGTCACCTCTCATGGGACAGCCTAAGTCCACCCGCCAAGTGCAGGCTAAATTGGCTGAACTCAAGCCCTGGCACTTGCGGGGTTCTGAGGAAAAAAGCCAAGGTCAGCCCTTCCTGGCCTCCAGAGAGCGCTAACCTGCCAGGGATGATGGGAAATGTAGTTCAAAGGCACACGTGATACAGCCTCTAATGTAAGCCCCAGACTTTTCCTCAGAACCACAGGGACCAGGTAACCTTCTGGCAGTGAGTAATTTGTTTTGTTCTGTTTTGTTTTGTTTTGTTTTGGCTGCATTGGGTCTTCGTTGCTGCACGTGGGCTTTTCTCTAGTAGTGACGAGCAGGGGCTACTCTTTGTTGTGGTGCGCGGGCTTCTCATCACAGTGGCTTCTCTTGTTGCACAGCACAGGCTCTAAGCACGTGGGCTTCAGTAGTTGTGGCTCACTGGCTTCACTAGTTGTGGCACATGGGCTTAGTTGCTCCACGGCATGTGGGATCATCCCGGACCAGGGCTCGATTGAGCCCATGTCCCCTGCATTGGCAGGTGGATTCTTAACCACTGCGCCACCATGGAAGTCCCTGGCAATGAGTAATTTTGAAAACAAGGAGAGGGTTTTCTGCTGGACTCTGGATGTAGGTGCCCCTCTGCCTACCTCCCAGTGCCATCAGCCATCCTGGGGAAAAGACGTCAACCCAAGCAGAGGGAAATGAAATCCGACAGCCTAGAGAAACAAGGGGAAAGAGCTTCACATGGTGTGACTCTGAGGGAAATGACTTGGCCCAAAGCAACACGTGGCCGTGAGGAAGAAGGGAGCACTGAAGGGGAAAAGTGTCTCCTCTATGTGGACGTCACACTTTACATTCTGTGACCCCAGACTGTGCTCAGGGCCAGTGTCCATCCTGTCACGCGAGCATTACACCTGAGTATCCCCAGAAATGCAACAAAGTGTTTGCACTAAAACCACCCAACACCACCACCCAAAAAGATAGTGATTATTTTCAGTTCTTTGGAGGAATCTAAGGCAATCGAACTTTCTGGAGAAAAGTGGGAGGTGAGTTAGACATGAGTCAGGCAGCAGCATATATTCTACAGTAGGGAAAGCACAGGCTTTGGGGAAATCAAGGTGATCCCAAAATGCCACTCCTGGGTATTTATCCCAAGAAAACAAAAACACTAATTTGAAAAGATACATGAACCCCAATGTTCATAGCAACACAGTTTACAATAGCCAAGACATGAAACAAGCTAAGTGTCCATCAACAGAGGAATGGATAAAGAAGATGTGGTACATATATACAATGGAATACTACTCAGCCATAAAAAAGAATGAAATAATGCCATTTGCAGCAATATGGATGGATTTGGAGGGTATTATGCTTAGTGAAGTAAGTCAGAGAAAGACAAATACTGTATGATATCACTTATATGTGGAATCTAAAAAGTATAACAAACTAGTGAATATAATAAAACAGAAACAGACTCACAGATATAGAAAACAAACTAGTGGTTACCAGTGGGGAGAAGGAAGAGGGAGGGGCAAAGTAAGGGCAGTGGATTAACAGATACAAAGTACTATGTATAAAATAAATAAGATACAAGGATATATTGTACAGCACGGGGAATATAGTCAGTATTTTATAATAAATATAAATGGAGTATAATCTTTAAAAATTGTGAATCACTAGGTAGTACAGCTGAAATTTATATGATATTGTAAATCAACTATATTTCAATAAAAAATAATTTTTAATAATTTCAAAGAATTTAAAGACTGTAAATGTTTTCAAAAGGTGCAATGGCTGACTTTGCCATTTGCAAAGTTATAGAACTTCAGGGAATTACTTAACACTGAGCCTCAGTTTACTCATCAATAAATAGGAATAATAATAACCACATCATATCAGGGTTGTGTGGAGAGCAAAGAACATACAGTACCTAAAAGCTTGGTGCATAGAAGGGATTAAATAAATGGTAGCGGACTCTTTCTTTTATTACTACTGATGAGATTACAGCTTTGGGTTGGGGGGACGGGGGGAATAAATTAGGAGTTTGGGATTAACAGATACACACTACTATATATAAAATAGATAAACAGCAAGGACCTACTGTATGACACAGGGAACTATATTCAATATCTTGTAATAACCTATAATGGAAAATAATCTGAAAAAGAACGTATATATACATACATATATATGTATAACTGAATTGCCTTGCTGTACATCTGAAACGAACACAACATTGTAAATCAACTACACTTCAATAAAAAGTTATTTGTTTTGAAAATAAATAAAAAATAAATAAATAAGTTTTTTAAAGATTACAGCTTTGGGGAGGATTGTATAATTCTTCATCCATTCCCTTCCTCAATTCAAAAGTCCCTTCACTGTGATTCCTGATCATAAAAACCAAGTCAGCACCTGCATCATTCCAGCCAGCCCCAGAGAATCTGTTCAGAGATTCAGAAGACTTCAGACTCGGCACCCAGGAGAGTGCAGAGGTTCCCTGCAGGTCACTGCTCTCTGCCCCTGGCAGATGGCGAGTCCGGCAGGAGGACCAGCTGCTAGCGAGCCGGCGTGGACCACCCAACGCCGGCATCACGAGTCGCCAGGTCAGGCGGCACAGCTGCCTATAGAGAGCCAGAGAACCCAGCCTGCGGACATAGAAACAAGGCGGGGAGGAAGACGCTAAGCCCGTCAGCCTCTTCCCCGAAGCCGCGCCGGCCACGGCTGACCGCAGGCCACTCTCAACCCACAACTGCCCTGTCTTCTTCTTCTTTAACCCAAGCAAAAGTGGCCAGACATGCCACAAGGAACCATCTTCTTTTCTACTTTCCCGAGTATTTCCATTACTGACTTGTAATATATTTACAAGTAATGAGATTCCTCCGCCCACCTCTCTCCCACAGTTACAGGAAGGAGGAGTAAGATGAAACGCTAAGCTTCCCAGGAGAAAGAGATAAAAGACAATATATCTCTTGAGGTCCCCCCAAATTGCAAAAAGCTTCCCCAATCATGCCACCTGTCCCCAGAGAACACACGTCTACTCTGACTGCTGGATTTTCCTGTAGCTAAGCCATTCTCAATATATTCCCAAGAATGGGGTCGCAAGAGGATAACTCACCCAGATGGCATTACTCACTCCATCTTTTCTGCTTCCAAAGCACTGTGATGAGAGAGACGGTCACACATGATTGTGTGTGTGTGTCTCATTCATGAGAAAATCCTTGAATACCTAGATCAGTGTCTTGCACAGAGTAGGTACCTGATCAATATCTGTTCAATTACACTGTAGTTTACACGCTTGGCTATCTACCCAACAGGGCTCAAATCTAACTCGAATCCAAAGAGAACTACTGAACACCATCTGTGAGTTCACTGCCCTCAAGGCTTCCCCAGCTCAGTAAATGGTACAAACACTCACCCAGCTACTCAGGACAGAAGCCCAAGATCCCTCCGTGATTGCTCTTTCCTTCCCACTCGCATCCAATCTATTAGCAAGACATGCTGCTTCTAACTCAAAAACAGATCCTAAATCAGACCATGTCTTACCATCTTGGACAGGACACCTGGAGCCTAAGCTTCCATCATCTCTCACCTGGGCTCCCGCAAATCCCCTCCCTGCTCTCCTGGCTCCATCTTGCTATCTCATAGTCCATCCTTCGAGGCGCTTGGATGATCTCACCCGTCAATCAGACACTGCCGCTTCCTTGCTTAAAGCCTAGCAAAGCTTCCCAGGCAACGAGAATTAAATCCAAACCCGCTACCCAGCCCAGGAGCCCTACCCAACCTGACCCTGCCTGTCTCTCCAGCCACGTCTCCCTCTACTCTCCTCCTTACTCACACCCCCCAGCCTCACTGCCTTCCCTCCACCCTCTTGAAAGCACCAAGCTCATACTTGGAAGGTGCATCCACCAGCTCTCTGCCTGGCTGCTTTCTTCCAAATATGACCAAGCCCCCATGTGTGCAGGCAACCCCCCCGCCCCCCGCTGACATGGCTCTCTACCCGATCTCCCTGTTGTCTGTGCTCGAACCAGTACATAAAGTGATGCAATTTGTTTGTGTGTTTATTGTCTAACTTCCCCCAGAAGAATTTAAGCTCTTTAGACAGAGACTTCCTCTGCCTTATGGATAGCTAGATCCCCAGGGTCTGCAATGCCGCGAGGTGCATAGTCGGTCCTCAACAAACATTTGTGGACTGACTAAATTAAGTGGCTTGATCTAGTACTGCCTCTAGTACCCAGCTTCTTTCTCACTGAATTTAGTTTTGCACACGTATGTATATTTATAGATCTCATGGTGGGGAGGAGGACCGGACATATTCTCCAGAGACATTACGTAAACCCCCAACCTTGTAACTACCCTCCCAGGTGAGCAGTTTGCAAACAGGAGCCTTCTTTTCTTACAGAATATGTTAGGTCAGCAGTTCTCAAACTTCTTGTTCTCAGAACCCCTTTACACACTTAAAAACTGTTAAGAATTTAAAGGGGCTTTTGTTTACGTGGGTCAAATCCATCAGTATTGAATGTGATAGAAATTTAAAGTAAGACATTTTAAAAAATACTTATTAACTCGTTTAAAAATAACAATCATAAACCATTACATTTTCACATACATTCCGTATTTATATAAAACTAACTGTATTCTAAATGTCACGTGCGTGGTATCCTAGATTGGCTCCTGGAACAGAAAAAGAACATTCATGGAAAACCTGGTGAAATCCAAATAAAGTCTATAGGTTAGTTAACAGTTGTGGCCTGGGACTTCCCTGGTGGTCCAGTGGATAGGGGTCTGAGCTTCCACTGCAGGGGGCATAGGTTCGATCCCTGGTCGGGGAACTAAGATCCTGCATGCCCCGTGGCACGGCCAAAAAAAAATAATTGTGTACTAACACTAATAATTGTGTTAATGCTAATAATAATTTCTAAATGTTAAATATTTAGTTTTGACAAATACACTATGGTAATGCAAGATGTCAACGTAAGGGAAAAGTGAACGAAGGGAATGCAGAAACTCTTTGTACTATGTTTGGAATTTCTCTATAGATGTAAAATTAATTTAAAATACAAGATTTGAGTGGCGCGTGCGGTGCCGCAGGTGGCAGCAAAAAAAAAAAATACAAGATTTGTTTTTAAAAACTGGATTTAAAATAAATTAGTGTGAAGGGGGCATTGTTTTGCATTTCTGTAAGTCTCTTATGTCGGGCTCAGTAGAAGAGAGCTGGATTCTTGTGTCTGTGTCTGCATTCAATCTGTTGTGATGTGCTGTTAGTTAAAATACACGAAGAAAATCCAGTTCCCACAGATATGTCATTGGAAAAGGGAGGATTTAATAGCCTTATCACATAATTATGGATATTTTTTTCCGTGATACTACGTCAAAATTTGATGAGGGATAACTTCTTAAAGGTTAGTTGCAATGTGAAATATGAAACCGCTATCAGTGAACTTTTTGTACTTTGTTATAATAAACTGTCGGTCTCTCTTACATTTTGGATGGATCTTCCACCCATCAGTGATTTCAGAACAACATGCATTGATGATGTGGAAAAGAGTTCACTGAGTTATGTAGATCTTTCAAATTTTGACAAATTTCATTGTACAATATCAAAAAAAAAGAACATTCATTAATATCAACCATCTCATCAGAAAGTCTTTAAGGTTTGGGAAGCTGTCAAGTTCATCATGATAGATGCAAATTTTCCAAAATTCTAATTTTCACTTGAGCGCTTAAAATTTATCACTGGCAAAAAATACTTTCCTTGAAATGGCAGGCTTATTTCACTCTTTTTAAGAAAATGTCCCCCCAGATATTTAAATCTAATAACCATATTTTCAAAGAGTAGTTTATCTACCAGCCCTTTTTTCAAGTAAAAATAGTATTCCATGAAAAAAGCACTAGGTCAGTGCACAACTCAAACAACTGAACAAGTACTTTTCCTCAAGACAAGCTTTGTACCATGGTATAGAACAGAAGTCCTTTGTATATCATTCCCACTTCATCACACAGGATGTTAAAAAGATGTGTACTCAAAGGTTGATAATTAATACAATTATTAATTTCTAAAACTTCAGTTAGGACATTCTGAAGTACAACTGACAGTTTTGGGTTTTGTTTTACTGCCACAAGCGTGTGCCTGCTACACTGACTTCTAGCACAGTGCAGTGCCATCGCCTTGACTTGGACTAAGGCGCCTACAGTTTTACCACTTTGCTTTTGCCTCATTGGTCCAACACTTTCCACATGTGTTTCCACAAATTTCAACAAGTGGAAAATGCAAAGAACTCCTCAATAGGATGATGAAAATAATGTCAACCTCACAGACATCCTGCAAAGGGTCTCAGGAAACCCCAGCGGTCTTCGGACCACATTTTGTGAACCACTGTTCTTAATGATCTATCAGTAAGATCCCCCAAAATGCAAACATTTAAAAAGCACCCACGGGGCTTCCCTGGTGTTGCAGTGCTTAAGAATTCACCTGCCAATGCAGGGGACGCGGGTTCAAGCCCTGGTCCGGCAAGATCCCACATGCTGTGGAGCAACTAAGCCTGTGCACCACAACTACTGAGCCTGTGCCCTAGAGCCCGCGAGCCAAAACTACTGAGCCTGCGTGCCACAACTACTGCCTGCACGCCTAGAGCCCGAGCTCCCGCAACAAGAGAAGCCACCGTGATGAGAAGCCCACGCACTGCAACAAAGAGTAGACCCCGCTCGCCGCAACTAGAGAAAGCCCATGTGTGGCAACGAAGACCCAACAGAGCCAAAAAATAAAAATAAAAAAAAATAAAAAGCACCCACCGCATGTGGACCCAGCTCTAAATTCGTGTGGAGACTGAGGCTAGGACAGCACAAAAGGAGTAAGACAAAGTCCCTTCCCTAGGAGTTCAAAATATGGTTATATAAACAATGCATCAATAAAAGAACCCCAAACAATATAAAGGAATGACAGTGTAACAAAACAGATTTCAAAGTGACTTCATTTTCAAATGAGAATTCAAAGTGCTAAGGCGATGCTGACTGTGGACCTGAAGGAGTCAGGAGGATTAGGTAGGGAGGGATTCCAGAAGGTCAGTCCTTTGGCAGAGTTGGCTTCAGATTCTGGATTTCTCCCCAACCTCACGCCCAGCAATCCAGCTAATGTGGATTCTGAAGATCACGGCCTCGGCCCAAAGACTGCCGGTGGTGTTGGAACCATCCGAGGCAGGGAAGAAAGATGGCAGCAGGATGTGTGAAAATGGCCTCTGCAAGTTGCACAGTGCAGAGGAGAAAGACAACAGACCCTGGCCAGATACCAGTGGTGGCCAATGCCTACATTTGGGCGAGGGAAAGAAGGAAGGGAAGACTGTGGGATGCTCCAAAGGGGCTGATTGTTGGGGAAAAAAAACATAAAGTCGGTTTAATGGAAGATCATAATCCAAGGACAGGTAGGACATTTTTGAGATGAAGTTTATACCAGATGAATACTGTATACCGACATCATCCAAAACTCCCACAGCTAATTTGAACACAGTGGCATTCACGCTTTTCCTCCGTCCCCCGCTGTTTGTGTTCATTTCAAATGACACTAGACTTCAAAAATTGGCCAGCTGCCCACTTAACTTAGGCTCTTTGTAAACGATGGTTGGCCCAGACCAGAGCCGTTCACGCCTGCACTATTTTTCTAAAAAGCTGTGGTGTTTTACCCAGCAGAGCCAGGATGTTCTGAATCCCAGTGGACCCCACTAGAGCCCATCAGAGGCTTTTCTGCTGGCTGCTTTGATGGCCCTGGTGCCAAATGACTCAAAACCCCTCAGGCTCTCAGTTGCTAGGCTCGGATGATGTGAAGCAGAGGGCCAGAGACATCTTCAGCCGAGATGAAAACTGTTTCTGTCCCAGCAAATCCGCAGGCGTGGGGTACCACAGCTCTCCACCACACAGCCAAAAGCACTGATGCAATCAGAACCAATTCTCATGGAGGCTGGAGCATTTTTCCAAACAGAATTGACCCGTGTCTTTCAGGTCCACCCACCACTTACGTGGAGAGGTCTATCCTTCCATCATTTGGTGCTATCGTGATTCTGAGCATTACTTTTTAAGGAGAGGTTCCACCTAATTATCCCGTCCACAAGACCCCCAGGCTCTGAATAGGGAATGAGCCCTAGTAAGTCACGATCCACATGGACACTGTGGTCCAGGGAGGGGATATAATGAACTCTATATCATGCTGCTACTATCTCTTCCTCTGCATTTTTCTCCACTCTCTAAACAGACACTGAGCCTTTAGGAAGGATATGATGAGTGACAAAGGAATTCAGAAATACTAAGGATAATTTGGAGGAGAAAGAGGTCTTTCTGGACACCTTTCCTCTAGGTGTCCTGGCATGCTGTATGGAGGAAGCAGAATTGAGGAGCCAACACAAGGCAGGAAGGACTGGAAAAGAAGACAAAGGGAAGAGGGCATTCCAGGTGAGGGAGGACACTATGGGCAAAGGCATGGAGAGAGATGCTTGTACGGTACAGAATGTGTACCACTCTGGCAGGAGTGCAAGGTTAAAGCATGGAAATCAATGAAGATCATGTAAGAAAAGTAGGTTGAGCCCATAATGTAAAGGAAATTGAACATCAGACTGCGGGGAACTGGGGAAACAAGGGTGATTAAGAGGACCGCAGCCCAGCAGGGTGTGTAGAAAGGGAAGGTGGTCCACAGAGCAGGAGACATCAACCCTGAAGACATCATGAAGGACAGATACCGGAGCATCTTGGCTCACAGGATGTCATATTCCCCAGGCGGACATTGGGGAATGGGCAAGAAGCACTTTCCAAGGACAGGAAACAGCACAGGCAGAGGTGTTAAGGCTTGGAACAGTATTTTGGCATCCAGAAGACTATAGGCACTAAGATATGGCTGGAAGGGGACCTAAGGGAGCTGTGGGGACTGGGGCTCTAGGTGTGGCCAGGCACCAGGTCAGGGGGGGGCAGTGGGCAATTTCCAACGTACGCTCCAAAGAGCACAAGTCACGAAGGAACCTCAGGTGCAGGTACAGGGAGGGATAGATGGGAAGAATGCAGAAACAGGTTCCCATCTCCCTTCAAAAGACTAGCTCTGCTCTAAAGAAAGAGTTCTCTGCTGCAATTAGAAGTTCAAAAACTTCTGATATTGGTGTTAGTCATTCAAGGTCTTTGGGAGTAAAGTCCTGAAGCGATCAGGAAGCCACCAGAGCAACGCTGGCAGCCTGGTCCGGGAAGTGAGGGAGGCAAGTGAAGAGATCACTGTTTAGTTCAGACGAGAGCTGATCAAGACTGGGGTATGACTATTAAAAAAAGAAAAAAATTAAATAAAAAGATGCATCTGAGAGCAACGTCAAGAAAGGATTCACTGGGACTTGATGGTTAATTTTACATGAGGAACCACAATAAGACTTCACTACACATCCACTGAAATGATTCCAAATAAAAGGCTGACAGTACCAAATGCTGGGAGGTGACAAGAGTCTTTCGAATTCTCATGCATTGATGGTGGAAGGGAAAATGGTGCGTCCACTTTGGAAAACTGTGTAGAAATACTTGCTAACGTGAAAACTATTTCACTCCTATTTACCCAAGAGAAATGAAAACATATATCCCCAAAAAGACCCATATAAGAATATATATAACTTTGCTCACAAGAGAAAAAAACTGGAACTTTTCCATATGCCCATCAACAGGAAAATGGACAACCCAGTTTTGATATTTCCACACCATGAAACACAACTCAACAATAAAAAGGAATGTACTACCCACGTAAGGAACAATCTCAAAAAATAGTATGTGAAGCAAAAGAAGTTAGACATAAAAGGACACAATGTATGATTCCACTTATATGAAGTTCAAGAACAGGCAATGGGAGTTATTGCCTAGAAAAGGGCAGGAGTGAACACTCAGGGGTGATCGGTTGTATATTTTTATTTGGGCGAGAGTTACACAATGTAAACATTTATCAAAACTCACTGAACTCTACACTTAATATATAGGCATTTCACTGTATGCTTTGAAATATACTTCAATGATTTTTTTTTCACCCGAGGAACCTGGAGAAAGGGAACGTCAAAGGTGACTTGAATTCACCCGGACAGACAAGAAGAAGTTTTCCATGAATGAAACAGGGAATCAGTGGGCAGTGAGATGGTGCTCATGCTCCCCTCCTTTGAAGCTTCCTCTTTATACTTGGAAATATTTGGGTTTTGTCTTCTGCCTCCTATTAGATCATAAGCTCCCTGAAATCTCCTTAATGCAAGTTCTTGGGCAGAACAGACCCTCCGTCACTGGGTGCTGCCTTGGCCTTGAGATCAGGTGATGATTTTTTTTCTCTTTTCTCTGGATCCCAAGATGAACAGGCTTAATAAGCAAGTATAGGGAAGCCCTGCTGAACGATGACGGGTCAAAGTGTTACCTCTGCCAGAGAAGATGGCTTCATTTCTACGGGTCTCAAAGAAGTTCAATGCCTTCACCCAGAGGAAAGGTTAATTAGAAGATGTAGGCTCCATGAACGACCAGCTGCAGAGATCATATGAGAGGGTTTCCCATAGCCTCAGCTCACATTATCTGTCCCCCAATGAAGAGTTCAGGTCAGTTCTCAAGGTACCAGCAAACTCTCTCATCAGGAATCCCTTCTCCTCTCAGCTCCTCTTCTGTTCTCCTCCATCATGTTCATCTGCTGGCCCCTGTCCTCCTTGTCAACATCGTGACCACGTGAAATCAGCCCACACTCACTGTACACGGTCCTTGCCAGTCACCTGCCCCATGGGGCTAAAGGTGACCCTGAAGGACAGAACAGCTGTGTTTATGATCAATGGGCAGCGTGTCATGTCCTGGCATCTTCCCATCATTTAGATGCATTTTACTTGCACTTAATTAAATTGGGAGGCAGAGAGGATGACTCCTGGGGTCCAAAGAAAGCCTCTGTAATTGCCCTTGACCACAGAATCAACACTACGTACATGTTGCTTCCTCCCCAGCAAGGCCAGGGCTGTCCCTGCCTGCCTGGCCACTCTTGACCTCAGAGACTTCAGAACGGTTGTGTTTTCCCAGGAAATTAGATTTATGCAAAATACCCAGTAAAGTCACATGCCCGCCTTCAAGGCCTCCCTGGTTCCCTCCTGCCTCAGAAGCTATGGGGAGGAGGGAACCAGGGGTGGTCGCCCCACCCTCATCAGCGGATGAAGAGGCTTAACCAGGGGCACAAACCCACAGAAAGAAAAGTGAATGGCCTTTCCCTCCTCTCCCCACAAGCAGTACTTGCGTGGAAATGCAGATCGTCAGCATCCTAACATCCCTGACAGCGGCAGGGGGAGGAGCTAGCAACACACACGTGCATCTGCAGGATTCTGAGTTAATCGTCAGACAAGGCAGATTATAGGACCAGTTACCATCTTCAGAGGGCCTTGAACATAAGAAAAATAACCTCTGATTAAGAGCAGAGCTCAAGGGACTTCCCTGGTGGCTCAGTGGTTGGGAATCCACCTGCCAGTACAGGGAACACAGGTTCGAGTCCTGGTCCGGGAGGATCCCACATGCCGCGGAACAGCTAAGCCCGTGCGCCACAACTACTGAGCCTGTGCTCTAGAGCCCACGAGCCACAACTACTGAGCCCGCATGCCACAACTACTGAAGCCCACATGCCTGGAGCCCGTGCTCCGCAACAGAGAGAAGCCACCGCAATGAGAAGCTGTGCACCGCAAGCCCCCACTCGCCGCAACTAGAGAAAGCCCGCGCACAGCAACAAAGACCCGTCGCAGCCAAAAAAATAATGATAAATTTAAAAATAAATAAATAAATGAATGAAAGTATCTTTAATAAAAGAAAAAATAGTTTAAAAAAAAAAGAGCAGAGCTCAAGGTAAGAGGCAGTGACTCTGCTACCTGTGTCCTGTCAGGTATCAAAGCAAATACTGTAATCAAGACAGTATGGTACTGGCACAAAAACAGAAATATAGATCAATGGAACAGGATAGAAAGCCCAGAGATAAACCCACGCACTTATGGTCACCTTATCTTTGATAAAGGAGGCAAGAGTATACAGTGGAGAAAAGACAGCCTCTTCAATAAGTGGTGCTGGGAAAACTGGACAGCTACATGTAAAAGAATGAAATTAGAACACTTCCTAACACCATATGCAGTAAAGCAAAGAGAATAAAGACTTTGTTATCATCTTCAGTGGGCCTTGAACATAACCAAAGATGGACCAAGACTAATCTTAGCTCTGGGATACGGGCCTGGGGCAAGTCACAGATTGTTTCACCTTCAGTGTCCACATCTGAAAATATGGATAATAATATTTGCACAGGCACTGTTTGGTAATGACCCCTGCCACAGAGGCCTTTCACCTAGAGATCTTCCAAACCAAAAGAAACGGCTCCTTGGTGTGATTTTAGTACCAGCCTGAGGTGAGGCAGGGGGTCCGTCAGGGGATGGGCAGCCGGGAGTCACCAGAGTTTTCAGCCCATGGAGAATTTTGGCAGAGGACACGGGCCACATACTACATTGTCTCTCATGTGACTGGAAAGAGCTTCCAACTTTACCCCAAACCATCAAGAGATATGCATGAACTACCTGTGTGCCTGAAATCAGAGCTGCAGAAGCCAGGCTCTGACGCTGCCCTCGTGGAGCTGACAGTCTAGACATGGAGGGGGGATGGCAGCAAAATAACAAAACAATCTAACAGGGAAGTGGGCAGTGCTACGTGAGCCCTAAGGCGGCCGAGAAACCCACAGCTGGGAAACAGGAGAAGCTTCCTGGAGGAAATGGCGGGAGAAACCCCCCAAGAGGAAAAGGTCTCCCCTCCAGGAAGCCCTCCCTGACCACCCCCCCAATCTAAATCAGGCCCTTCTCACACTCTTGTCGTCCCTCTTCCTTCCCTTACTTGTCACGGTTGGCATTTACATATTCACATCATAACTGGCCTCCTCAAGTACAGTAAGTCCCCTACATACAAACCTTCAAGTTGCGAGCTTTCAAAGATGCGATCGTGCGTTCCGTTCCATCAACGGCAGGCATGAGTGAAACTGCAGCTTGCCCTCCGTCTCCTATTCCTGATGATCCTTCAGCTCTACCATCTCCCACCTGCTTTCCCTCCTCCAGTCAGTAACTCTTCTTGCCTGTTCACTTGATGCCAGCCCCTGTGTGCCAGCTGTTGTACTGTACTACTGGCTTTTCAAGGTACTGTACTGTGAGATTAAAAATGTTTTATTTTTTGTGTTTGGTTTTTAAGTATGATCTGTGTGACAAGTATTATAAACCTATTACAGCGCAGCACTATACAGCCGATTGTGTTAGTTGGGTACCTAGGCTAACTTTGTTGGACTTACGAACAAATTGGACTTATGAATGCACCCTCGGAACAGAACTTGTTTGTATGTAGGGGACTTACTGTAGCTTCAAACCCTCCAAGGGGAGAAACCAAGTCTTTCTTGTGTCCCAGCCCTCAGTCCAGGACCTGGCACAAGTCTAGGTGCTCTGTATGTATGTGTGGGTGAATCAGGGCAGAGATGACCGTTCCAGACAGGAAGACCAGGCCATGCAAAGGACTGAGGGTTGGAAACAGATGATGCGTTTGAGGAATAGGAAGCCATTCAGGTGACACAGAGATCATCTGTGGGCCAGGACACGAGCAAGAGATGAGTATGGAAAAGGAAGCAGTGAAGAAACCAGACGGTTATAAAAGACTCTGGACTCTATCACAAGGACAACGTGGACTTCAGAAGAACTTAAGTAGGGAAGTGAGGTTATCAGATCCGTATTACTCTCGCTGTGGTGTCGGGAATGTTTGGGAAGGACGAAGCCTGGAAGTGGGAAATGGGTTAGGAATCTGTGTATAAAACTCTGTGAAAGGTCATGGTGGGCCACTCTAGCATTGGAGATGAAGGGACAAAAGAAGTCAGCAGCAAGCAGAATCTGCATACGTGGAGGGTCTCTGAAAGAAGTGGTTGAAGGAAAGGAACCGTCAAGAACTAGCCCTGGGGCTTCCCTGGCAGCTCAGTGGATAAGATTCCGCACTCCCCATGCAGGGGGCCTGGGTTCGATTCCTGGTCAGGGAACTAGATCTCACATGCGTGCCGCAACTAAGGAGCCCACATGCCGAAACTAAGGAGCCCGGGAGCTGCGACTAAGGAGCCCGCCGGCCGCAACTAAGACCTGGTACAAACAAATTAATTAATTAATTAATTTAAGAAAAGAAAGAACTAGTCCTGGCATTGGCTCGAATGGGGTGCCACTTACTGTGGCCAGAACAACCATGGAGGAGGTGGGAGGTGAGGCTGGGATGGGGATGGAGGTGATGGATTCAATTACAACCAGGTGAGTTTAAATTCTTATTGAGCTTCCAAGAGGAAATACCTAGGAGGTAACTGGATACATCGGAGTAAAGCACCCCAGACCAAGAATTAGACTGGAGATACAGATCCAAGACAAATCCATCTAGTAACAGTGACTGAAGCAGGAGACTAGATGAAATTGCCCCCCCCCAAATTCATCAGAATAGTATATTTTTACGAGATACCGATGATGGAAGACATTGTGAAAATCATTAATTTATGTAAGAAACCAAAGTAAAGCTTTCTATCACCAATACTCACAATCTGGTATTCATTTAAGATTACACACACACACCTGCACTTTTATTACAGCATTTACCTATACAAAGTAATAGTGACACATTATTACTTGCTCAACAATTAAATCATAAAGTCTAGAAAATGGGAATATATATATATTTTAACATCTTTACTGGAGTATAATTGATTTACAATGTTGTGTTAGTTTCTGCTGCATAACAAAGTGAATCAACTATATGCATACATATATCCCCATATCCCCTCCCTCTTGTGTCTCCCTCCCACCCTCCCTATCCCACCCCTCTAGGTGCTGGCAAAGCAATGTGCTGATCTCCCTGTGCTATGCAGCTGCTTCCCACTAGCTATCTACTTTACATTTGGTAGT
This sequence comes from Balaenoptera musculus, assembly GCF_009873245.2. Classification (NCBI taxonomy): domain Eukaryota; kingdom Metazoa; phylum Chordata; class Mammalia; order Artiodactyla; family Balaenopteridae; genus Balaenoptera; species Balaenoptera musculus. Next base: position 30,606,326 of record NC_045805.1, on the reverse strand, counting down.
GTATATATGTCAATGCCACTCTCTCACTTCGTCCCAGCTTACCCTTCCCCCTTCCCGTGTCCTCAAGTCCATTCTCTACGACTGTGTCTTTATTCCTGTCCTGACCCTAGGTTCTTCAGAACTTTTTGGTTTTTTCATATTCCATATGTATGTGTTAGCATACGGTATTTGTTTTTCCTTTCTGACTTACTTCACTCTGTATGACAGACTCTAGGTCCATCCACCTCACTGCAAATAACTCAATTTCGTTTCTTTTTATGGCTGAGTAATATTCCATTGTATAAATGTGCCACATCTTCTCTATCCATTCATCTGTCGATGGACACTTAGGTTGCTTCCATGTCCTGGCTATTGTAAATAGTGCTGCAATGAACATTGTGGTACACGACTCTTTTTGAATTATGGTTTTTTCAGGGTATATGCCCAGGAGTGGGATTGCTGGGTCATATGGTAGTTCTATTTTTAGTTCTTTATGGAACCTCCATACTGTTCTCCATAGTGACTGTATCAATTTACATTCCCACCAACAGTGCAAGAGGGTTCCCTTTTCTCCACACCCTCTCCAGCATTTATTGTTTGTAGATTTTTTGATGATGGCCATTCTGACTGGTGTGAGATGATACCTCATTGTAGTTTTGATTTGCATTTCTCTAATGATTAGTGATGTTGAGCCTCCATTCATGTGTTTGTTGTCAATCTGTATATCTTCTTTGGAGGAATGTCTATTTAGATCTTCTGCTCATTTTTGGATTGGGTTGTTTGTTTTTTTGATATTGAGCTGCATGAGCTGCTTGTCTATTTTGGAGATTAATCCTTTGTCAGTTGCTTCGTTTGCAAATATTTTCTCCCATTCTGAGGGCTGTCTTTTCGTCTTGTTTATGGTTTCCTTTGCTGTGCAAAAGATTTTAAGTTTCATTAGGTCCCATTTCTTTATTTTTGTTTTTATTTCCATTTCTTTAGGAGGTGGGTCAAAAAGGATCTTGCTGTGATTTATGTCATAGAGTGTTCTGCCTATGTTTTCTGCTAAGAGTTTTATAGTGTGTGGCCTTACATTTAGGTCTTTAATGCATTTTGAGTTGATTTTTGTGTATGGTGTTAGGGAGTGTTCTAATTTCATTCTTTTAAATGTAGCTGTCCAGTTTTCCCAGCACCACTTACTGAAGAGGCTGTCTTTTCTCCACTGTATACTCTTGCCTCCTTTATCAAAGATAAGGTGACCATATGTGTGTGGGATTATCTCTGGGCTTTCTATCCTGTTGCATTGATCTATATTTCTGTTTTTGTGCCAGTACCATACTGTCTTGATTACTGTAGCATTGTAGTATAGTCTGAAGTCAAGGAGCCTGATTCCTCCAGCTCTGTTTTTCTTTCTCAAGATTGCTTTGGCTATTCGGGGTCTTTTGTGTTCCTATACAAATTGTGAGATTTTTTGTTTTAGTTCTGTGAAGAATGCCATTGGTAGTTTGACAGGGATTGTACTGAATCTGTAGATTGCTATGGGTAGTATAGTCATTTTCACAATGTTGATTCTTCCAATCCTAGAACATGGTATATCTCTCCATCTGTTTGTATCACCTTTAATTTCTTTCATCAGTGTCTTATAGTATTCTGCACACAGGTCTTTTGTCTCCTTAGGTAGGATTATTCCTAGGTATTTTATGCTTTTTGTTGCAGTGGTAAATGGGAGTGTTTCCTTAATTTCTCTTTCAGATTTTTCATCGTTAGTGTAGAGGAATACAAGAGATTTCTGTGCATTAATTTTGTAACCTGCTATCTTACCAAATTCATTGATTATCTCTAGTGGTTTTCTGGTAGCATCTTTAGGATTCTCTATGTATAGTATCATGTCATCTGCAAACAGAGACAGTTTTACTTCTTCTTTTCCAATTTGGATTCCTTTTATTTCTTTTTCTTCTCTGATTTCCATGGCTACAACTTCCAAAACTATTTTCAATAATAGTGGTGAGAGTGGGCACCCTTGTCTTGTTCCTGATTTTAGAGGAAATGGTTTCAGTTTTTCACCATTGAGAATGATGATGGCTGTGGGTTTGTCATATATGGTCTTTATTATGTTGAGGTAGTTTCCCTCTATGCCCACTTTCTAGAGAGTTTTTCTCATGAATCGGTGTTGAATTTTGTCAAAAGCTTTTTCTGCATCTATTGAGATTATCATATGGTTTTTATTCTTCAATTTGTTAATATGGTGTATCACATTGATTGATTTGCATATATTGAAGAATCCTTGCATTCCTGGGATAAACCCCACTTGATAATGGTGTATGATCCTTTTAATGTGCTGTTGGATTCTGTTTGCTAGTATTTTGTTGAGGATTTTTGCATCTATGTTCATCAGAGATATTGGCCTGTTGTTTTCTTTTTTTGTGAATCTTTGTCTGGTTTTGGTATCAGGGTGATGGTGGCCTCGTAGAATGAGTTGGGGAGTGTTCCTTCCTCTGCTATATTTTGGAAGACTTTGAGAAAGATAGGTGTTAGCTCTTCTCTAAATGTTTTATAGAATTCGCCTGTGAAGCCATCTGGTCCTGGGCTTTTGTTTGTTGGAAGATTTTTAATCACAGTTTCAATTTCAGTGCTTGTGATTGGTCTGTTCATATTTTCTATTTCTTCCTGGTTCCGTCCTGGAAGGTTGTGCTTTTCTAAGAATTTGTCCCTTTCTGCAGATTGTCCATTTTATTGGCATATAGTTGCTTGTAGTAATCTCTCATGATCCTTTGTATTTCTGCAGTGTCAGTTGTTACTTCTCCTTTTTCATTTCTAATTCTATTGATTTGAGTCTTCTCCCTTTTTTTCTTGATGAGTCTGGCTAATGGTTTATCAATTTTGTTTATCTTCTCAAAGAACCAGCTTTTAGTTTTATTGATCTTTGCTACTGCTTCCTTCATTTCTTTTTCATTTATTTCTGATCTGGTCTTTATGATTTCTTTCCTTCTGCTAACTTTGGGGGTTTTTTGTTCTTCTTTCTCTAACTGCTTTAGGTGCAAGGTTAGGTTGTTTGCTTGAGATTTTTCTTGTTTCTTGAGGTAGGATTGTATTGCTATAAACTTCCCTCTTAGAACTGCTTTTGCTGCATCCCATAGGTTTTGGGTGGTCGTGTTTTCATTGTCATTTGTTTCTAGGTATTTTTTGATTTCCTCTTTGATTTCTTCAGTGATCTCTTGGTTATTTAGTAGTGTACTGTTTAGCCTCCATGTGTTTGTATTTTTTACAGTTTTTTTCCTATAATTGATATCTAGTCTCATAGTGTTGTGGTCCAAAAAGATACCTGATATGATTTCAATTTTCTTAAATTACCAAGGTTTGATTTGTGACCCAAGATATGGTCTATCCTGGAGAATGTTCCATAAGCACTTGAGAAGAAAGTGTATTCTGTTGTTTTTGGATGGAATGTCCTATAAATATCAATTAAGTCCATCTTGTTTAATGTGTCATTTAAAGCTTGTGTTTCCTTATTTATTTTCATTTTGGATGATCTGTCTATTGGTGAAAGTGGGGCATTAAAGTCCCCTACTATGATTGTGTTACTGTCGATTTCCCCTTTTATGGCTGTTAGCATTTGCCTTATGTATTGAGGTACTCCTATGTTGGGTGCATAAGTATTTACAATTGTTTTAGCTTCTTCTTGGATTGATCCCTTGATCATTATGTAGTGTCCTTCTTTGTCTCTTGTAATAGTCTTTATTGTAAAGTCTATTTTATCTGATATGAGAATTGCTACTCCAGCTTTCTTTTGATTTCCATTTGCATGGACTATCTTTTTCCATCCCCTCACTTTCTGTCTGTATGGGTCCCTAGGTCTGAAGTGGGTCCCTTGTAGACAGCATATGTACGGGTCTTGTTTTTGTATCCATTCAGCCAGTCTATGTCTTTTGGTTGGAGCATTTATTCCATTTACATGTAAGGTAATTATCAATATGTATGCTCCTATTACCATTTTCTTAATTGTTTTGAGTTTGTTTTTTGTAGGTCTTTTCCTTCTCTTGTGTTTCCTGCTTAGAGAAGTTCCTTTAGCATTTGTCGTAAAGCTGGTTTGGTGGTGCTGAATTCTCTTAACTTCTGCTTATCTGTAAAGGTTTTAATTTCTCTGTCGAATCTGAATGAGATCCTTGCTGGGTAGAGTAATCTTGGTTGTAGGTTTTTCCCTTTCATCACTTTAAATATGTCCTGCCACTCCCTTCTGGCTTGCAGAGTTTCTGCTGAAAAATCAGCTGTTTACCTTCTGGGGAGATTCCCTTGTATGTTATTTGTTGCTTTTAAGATTTTTTCTTTGTATTTAATTTTTGATAGTTTGATTAATATGTGTCTTGGCATGTTTCTCTTTGGGTTTACCCTGTATGGTACTCTCTGTGCTTCCTGGACTTGATTGACTATTTCCTTTCACATGTTAGGGAAGTTTTCAACTATAATCTCTTCAGATATTTTCTCAGACCCTTTCTTTTTCTCTTCTTCTTCTGGGACACCTATAATTCGAATGTTGATGTGTTTAATGTTGTCCCAGAGGTCTCCGAGACTGCCCTCAATTCTTTTCATTCTTTTTTCTTTATTCCGCTCCCTGGCAGTTATTTCCACCATTTTATCTTCCGGCTCACTTATCCATTCTTCTGCCTCAGTTATTCTGCTATTGATTCCTTCTAGAGTATTTTTAATTTATTGTGTTGTTCATCACTGTTTGTTTGCTGTTTAGTTCTTCTAGAGCCTTGTTAAACGTTCCTTGTATTTTCTCCATTCTGTTTCTGAGATTCTGGATCACCTGTACTATCATTACTCTGAATCCTTTTTCAGGTAGGTTGCCTATTTCATCTTCATTTATTTGGTCTTATAGGTTTTTACCTTGCTCTTTCATCTGTAACATTTTTTTGTCATTTCTTTTATTTTTGATGGGTGGTGCTGTATTCCTGTCTTACTGGTTTTTGGCCTGAGACGTCCAGAACTGGAGTTTGCAGGCAGTTGAATAGAGCCAGGTCTGGCGCTGAGATGAGGACCTCTGGGAGGCCTCATTCCGATTAATATTCCCTGGGGTCTGAGGTTCTCTGTTAGTCCAGAGGTTTGGACTTGGAGCTTGGGCCTGACCTCCAGCCTGAGAAGCAAGATCTTGCAAGTCGGTTGCTGGGGGTTCCTCCCATCCCCTTAGGTGTCCGTGGTCCCCCACCGGTGCCTGGTAGGTGCCCTAGTTGTGAGGAGACGCGAATTCCGCATCCTCCTAGTATGCCATCTTGACTCCGCCCCCCTGGGAATATATTTTTATCCATATTTTATTTGCATCTCTCATGCCTGGCACAATTCCAACATACAGATGGTTTGTGCATGACATGGGACTGCGTGCCTTGATGATGACCTTCTGAATTCCTCTGCCAGCAAATGGATGCATCTGACTTTTGCTTGGATGGAATAAACCAGAGTTGTGTTGTCCCAGGCTGAGGAAGTCTGGCCCGCTTCAACCTGAATGGAAAGGCACTTGTCTATCTGCCAGTGTCTGGAAAATCTGCAGAATATGGCCTCTGTTTAGATTCATTTTCCTTTTGAGAATTTCTCCTTCTCCCTTTACTACACTGGCTCTATGCCCACAGATCAAACACAGCGCTAAAATCTTACAGACCTGAAAGTGTTTGCATTTCAAAAGAAGCTGGAGAAAAATTGAGAGATGTAAATCTCTAATGGTGGGGTGGTGGTGAGGTGACCCTTGGATATGCCATCTAAGTGGGAAAGGACAATTCTAATGACCAAGATAATGGTTGAGGCATCTTAACAGGAAGGGCAAAAGAGAACAAGTGTCACAGTTACCCTGTGTGGCCTGGGTACTTGTCACAGTTCCTGGAAGCCATGAGCTGGTGATGACGTCATGACGCTAGGTCACACAGGTGACACAAGTGGTGCAGCATCTCAATTCTAAATTTTTCATCTCTCTGACTACAGTGGGTTGTGACTTGCCCAAGTGACTGGTATTCTTACGCACCGTGATGGTGTAAGTCGGATTTGAGCAAATATAGAGACAGCCCCCAACATGTTAGGAGATGACTGTAAAAAGTCTACCAAATTATATTTCTCAAAAACTGAAATATATGTCACAACATATCAAAAATTGAAAATGCACTGAAGCTGATTTGGATCATCTGAAATTCCAATATTTATGAAGAGCTGACTTCCTAAAAATATAAAATCCTGAGCACTTTCACTGAAACACGTATTGAAATTCTTCCTCTATTTAGTAAGTCGGTTCTTTAAAAAAAGAGTGACATTCACACAGCACAGAAATTTTCTGAATGAATTCGGAACAGTGTCAGGCAAAAATGTGAAATTAAATCTTACGGGCAAATTCTGATGCAAGATTCCCCTAAAAATGTCGGGTTTGTGTGTGGATATCTCTTGGCAAAGGAGAGGGCTGAAAGAATCAACCTTTTGCTGAACTCACAAGTTCTCCATACCTCGTAGAAAGAGCAACAAATGCCACGTTCTCCTATTTCTGACCTTCACACAATGTTTTGTATGACAACATCCAAGACAAAAAGCAAGTCGTGAATGCAGAATCAAACATGCCAATACACTCCAAGACTGACACCCCTCAGAAAATGTCCCCTTCAAATAAAATCTTCCATACAATTCCACCTGCACTGCTCTCCGGGGTGTGAGGGGAGCTGGGCACGTCTGGAGCGGAGAGGATGGCGACCTAGTGCCGTCCAGGCAGGACATGAACTTGGCCCCCAGGGCAACCCTGCCAGGGACCCCAGGCCTCTCTCCTTCCGGGTCCACAAAGGATGCGCAGTGACCACTGACACTGACCCAGCATCTTTTCCAGGCTGAACCCCAGCTGGGTGATTTAAATACAGGGCTCATCTCTCCCCAGCAACACTCCTAGAAGAGATGACATCATTCTTATTGTACCGGGACTCAGAAGGAAACTGCACCTTAGAAAGTTAGTCACCTAAAGCCACACAGCCTCACAGCCTCAGTTTATAAAGTAGAGGCTTAATCCCAGACTTTGTGGCTCCATCTTATCCTGTTTCACTGCACCCGGCAGAACGTGAAAGTCTGAGCCCGAAAAGAGGCTCTCCCTTTTCCAACCCGTTGGCTGAACAGCAATCTGACTTTCCCAACAAAATTTTTGTATTTTAGAATGCCAAACCAACTAACTCACGAGTTTCTCAAAAGGAAAGAAAGCCAGGAAGCAGGTGAATGGGTATAAAAAAGCCTCAGCCCCAGGGGCCACCTCAGACAGCCACGCTCAGAGCCAGCTCAGTGTTTCCGAACGTCTGTCTCGCGGGTGAAAGCAGAGATCAACAATTCTAGTTCACAGCATCCCCAGAACTCAGCATTCTCAGAATATAGTGCCTCCATCCCTGACCTTCCCGGGTTCCCAGAAAGAAGGGGATCCCCCACGGTCCTCCCTCTGGAATTCGAATCCATCACCACAGGGGCCATGCCATCTACCGCTTCACTTCTTTTCTTTTTTCTTGTCTTCGCTGTCTGTTGCTAAGGGTCGGTGGGGACCGGAGGACCCAGAGCTGCGCGCAATGAGGGTTCTGCCTGCAGTGCTCATGTCCTAGGTCTGGAAAACCTCACGTGCCCCATTGTGAGCAGATCCATTTCCACTAATAGCTGGTGGATGTGCATTCAGAGCCTACGGCACCCCAGGCACATTTCCAACAAACGATGTGGCACACACAGGAATTCATCCGAATCCAGCAAAAATCACTTAGCTTAATAACGCTGTCCTGATTTAATTTTAGCTTTTCATGAAGCATGAGAGATGAGCGGGGAATGCTTGGTTTTTTTATGGATTACTGATGAGACGCGGCTCACATCTGGCTGTTTCCTCTTTTTTTTTTTTACAACTTCCAAAAAGAAGGGGGTTGGGAAGGGAAGTGGGTGGATAATTAAAAGGAGGGCAGCACCTGCAAAATGTACAAGCAAAATGCCGTGGCGGTGGGGCTGGCTCTGTCTGGTATGCAAGTAGCTGGCGAGAGCCCAAGGAGCCAGAGATACTGGTCTCAGCGGATGGATTCACTGCTGGGGATGTAAGCGTCCAACAGGAAGGGCACCACACACATGCGCACATACTCTCATGTGCACGCGTCCACATGTACACATTTATACACACACATAGGGCATGCTGATGAAGAAACAGTATTATCCCCCTGGTCTGCATTTAGGCGGCGCCCTCAGGGCACAGTCAACCCAAAGGCTACCCACAGAGTGACTTTGGTTTGCAGGCACGAGGTTAGACAAGATGTTCTGGCAAAGTCGTCCTGAACGCTTGCTTCTCTTTCTCTGGCTCTAACTGCAAAATGTATCCAGCCCTCCGTCATCTCCACACTCTGCTGTCAGAAGGCACCCTCGCCTCTCATCTACATTATTACCTGGTCTCCTCGCCGGTCCCTCTGTGCCCTCTCCTGCCCCCTATTCTGTTCTCAAAGGAGCAACCAGAGTGATCCTGATAAACAGAAGCCAGATCTTATGATTCCTTTGCTCAGGCCTCCCCAACGGCTTCTCATTTCTCTCAGAGTAAAAGCCAAAGTCTCTACAGTGGCTATAGAGCCCTGCGTGATCTGCCGGATCCCAGCCTCCTCCCTCTGTGCCTCTGTCCGAATCCCCAATTGCTCTGCCCTTGCTCCACAGTTCCAGCCACATGGCCTCCTTACTGCTTCTCAAACCCACCGGGCACACTGCGCCCCAGGGCCTTTGCACTTGCTGTTTCCTCTACCTGCAAGGCTCTTCCTCAGACACCCACGTAGCTCCCTCTTCACTTCCTTTGAGTCTCTGTCCAAATGTCACCTAACCCTCAGATGTTAGGCGTCCAACCCTCCCTGTCTCCCAGCATCCCCAATCCATCTTACCTGGTTTTTATTTTTCCACCCCACACTTACCATCTTAAAAAATACTGTGGAATTTGCCTACTTATTTGTGTTGTCTGTCTCCACCTAGCAGACTGTCAGTTCCATGAGAAAAGGGGTTACTGTCCTCAGCTGTACCCCAGAGGCTAGCACCATGTCTGGCACAAATAAATTATTAATATATTTGCATAATGTATATAACAGTCATTTTAATATAGTTGTTGAATGAAGAATGAACAAATGATTTGCTCTGATTTGCAGGTATATTCATATACAAAAATATAATCCCATTAAGTTGGCATTTATAAATCTCCTGTATTCAAAATAATAAAATTAGACAACATCCAGAGGGCCACGGGCTATCAGGAGACCAGGGGGCCAAAAGACCAGGGGCCACGGCAGCTTGGGAATGTCTAGGAGGAGAACAGGTCGCCCTCCTGGCCTTTCTGCCTGTAGCTTCTAGCAGCTCCAGGACTCTGCCTGAAGGAGCAGCTCAGCTCTGCTACAGAACTCTGGCGAGAGAATGATACCAGCTCACCTTATGCCCGCACTGCCCGCACTCAGGACACCACACCTTCCAGCCCTCTAATCACAGACTGTACGTGGGCACCATGAGGGCTCCGTGGGGTTCAAGACAAGAAGCAGAAGGAGAGAAAGTGTTTGGGTCAGATCATCAAGGCAGAACAGAGTCCAAGGGCATCTGATTTGACCTGCCCCTCCTCCCAGCTTCAAGCAATGAGCACCACTAACCCCTCCTGCCCCTAAAGCTGACAGGTGAGCTCTAAGGCTTCACGCTGACCTTGAGAAGGAGAACAGATGGATGGTCTGTCCATCCCTCTCCATGGCCACCAAAAGCAGTCACAAGAGTCAGCCTTCCTGGCTCCAGGCTCTGCTATCCGATCTATTCTGCTCTCCACCCCAGATTCACGACCAAACGCCATCACTCACAGGCAGCTGCCCAATTAAAAAGTCTGCAGTTTTAGCCGTTACCCCAAACTGAAGCTCCCCCTCTTGCCCTCACAGCCCTACAAGATGGGCTTTGCCCTACCCGTCCAGCCCATTTGCCAATGCTCCCCCCGACCCCCAGCCAAACCCTCTGAATGGGACGCCATTCTTCATTCTGACACGTCTCATACACGTCCCACCTCTGTTCACTCATGTTTGTGTTATTCCTTTTCACTGGAAGGCCCTCCCTTTAGCCCCACAAATATCACTGAAGCTTCTAGAAGGTCCGGATCAACCTTCACTTCCACCAAGAAAGTCAACTTCTCTTATGAAACTTTAAACACCATCAGTCTGCATAATGCGAATCTCGTATATAATATGTTATTGAGCACAGACAAGCCTCCTAATAAATATTGACCAGTTAGCCAGTATCTACTGCCTTGGTACTGGTATTGAGGGGGTTATTTTTTGCCCGTGGGGAAGGAGCGTACTATGGGACTTGATCTTAAACCTCCAGCCTGACTTTGGCTAAACTACTTAACTTCTTTTAGTCTTGACTTCGTTCTCTACAAAAGACCAGAAACCTCTTCCTCCCAGGGATAACAGAAGGACAAAATGAGATGATCCCCAAATTCTATTAGAGCAGGAACTTGGCTTTATTCACCTCAGTGCCCAGGATGGTAACTGCCACACTGTTCTCAGTAATAAAAAATGTGAGTGAATAATGTGCACACAATTCCTCATATAATCTGGTGTGTGGTAGATGATAAAAAAAAAAAAGTATCGTCCACAGTCTTATTCTTAAGCAAACTGAAGAGAGACGCCGTACAACTCACTAAAGAAGTCCACACACCGACGGCCACCAGCATGACCTCCCCCCACCTTCTCTCCTGGGGGAGACAGCCTAGCCCCTCAGCTCTTTCTCACTGATCTCCTTCCCTAATCTTTCCATCACCTTCCTTGAAGATCTTTCCAACTTTCCCACAAGATAAAAATTAAGAAGTCTGGTTAATTCTGGAAGGGAAGATTATCCTTCCCTAGAAGTTAATTACTTATTTCATCCATGTCTTTCTTTTGCTGCTAAAGACCTCTGTATTCATCTGTACATGTCAGACGTCCCCTTCCCAGATTGAGGATGGATTCTTAGACCTACAGAATGTTTCTGACACGTGTTTGTCCCTCCAACACCATGCACATAATAGATGCTGAAAAAAATAATTGTTGAGTAGCTGAATGAACGCACTGATTGACTAAAGCCGATTTGATTATTGCAGACCTTAAAAAGTAATGGCAGAAATGGGTCTAGATTGTGGTCTTGCAAATCAAGTGGAGACTTCTTTCCAGGCTAAGGAAGAGGATTCTGGAGCAAGCCAGGCTTAAGACACGCTCTTTCCGAAAAGGGGGCTCCTGTCTGCTGGGCCATCTGACCTTTTTACAGTTATCGGACACATGTGCCACTCTTAGCTCCCTTCTCCAGCTCCCCTATTTGTAAAGCAAGCCCATGACCTTCCAAGGAGGTTGGTGGATGCATGAGACAGCTCACCTTGAAAGCTTCTCTACCCCCAGGGAATGTGAACACTTCCAAGGAAGCGCATTATTACTCCACTGTCAGGTGAAGACAGAGCTCACATCTTACTGCCCCACAGAGACACGTGGCGAGAATTTCTATTTTACAGAAGTTGCTGCACCATTTGCTGAAGGATGTCACAGGGCAGGTAACCAGGATGACGAAGAGAAGGGATGTCTTGAAGCACCTGCTCTGCCCTCTTCTACGAGAGCACAAACACAATTAGAGGTAACTGGGAACACTGGAGACAATCACCATATTTCTCCACCTTTGTATCCAGAAATAGCAAAAGTGATATGTTGCAAGGGACAGGGAATTCCCAGAACCTGCACAGGGCTGCACAGGTCATGGAGGGGTGAAAGTAAAGGGTGGTAGACAAACGACATGAAAAAGAGGTTCCTTAACAAAAAAGAAGCAGACTCATAGATCTGGAGAGCAAAGTAGTGGTTACCAGTGGGGAGACAGAGAGAAGGGGGAAGGCAAGGTACAGGTAAGGGATTAACAGGTACCAACTATTATGTATAAAACAAGTTACAAGAAACAACAGAGGTCCTGCTGTATAGCACAGCGAACTATTCAGTATTCTGTGACAAACCATAATAGAAAAGAATATGAAAAAGAATATATATATGTATATATGTATAACTGAGTCACTTTGCTGTACAGAAGAAATTAACACAACATTGTAAATCAACTATAGTTCAAAAAAATTAAAAAATAAAATAAGCTACAAGGATATACTGTACAACGTGGGGACTATACCAATATTTTATAATAACTATAAATGGAAGATGACCTTTAAAATTGTGAATCTCTATAGTGTACACCTGTAACTTATATAATACTGTACATCAACTATACCTCAACAAATAAATGAGAATCACCAGCTGTGAGCTCGGTCTCCCAGGATGAATGGGGCCCTCCAGCCAGCCCAGGACAAGGCTGAGTGTGGTCTGACCCATCTCCTACAGCCCTTCTCTTCCTTGGCCACGGAAACCTGCCCTTCCACTGGGGGCCCAGTTCCCTCGTGCTCTTTCCTCCTCTATCCAGGAGGTGCTCTCAGGAAAGGATGTGATAAACTGCCCCCTTGATGAGTCTACACTGATATAAGTCTCACAAATTACACCCCTAAATGTATGTGTTTTCAGCTCGGATTAAAACCTAACAGGAAAGACATTCATCGCAATGTTGGGCTTTCAAGGGAAAAAGAAAAAAATATGACATGATTTCCAAGCAAAATGGGATTTTGAAATCAGGGCCAACTTGGGCCAATTTGGGCCAATCTGGTCGCTGCAGTAGTCAGCCCAAGGGTGGGGGGGATTTCTACTTGAAAGTGGAGGGCAACTTCCAAGGCATCTGGAATCCTCTGGAACCCCCTGTAACTGAGCTGATGCTTCTTCAGCCTCTGCACTCCCATCACCGCCACTGTGCTCACACGTGGACTACGGACGTGCTCACACGTGAACACACACACACGTGCACACAGAGTCTGCAGGGGCAAGAAAGGCACCCCGCAGTGAGGAACTCCGCAGGCGGGCCCCCCAGAGCACCTCGAGAGCTCCCCAGTTCGCGGAGAGGCTCAGGGAGTTCTCTCCAGGTGCCTGTGGAAACATCTTTCCTTCAGCGGCAGACCTGTTGTAGGCCGTGGCTGTTGCTAGGTAACAGTGATCCCCTCCTCTCTTCCCCCCCCAAGCCCTCCCTCTCCGGACAAGGAAGCCCATGTACAACCTGGTGAGTGCTCCCGGGGTGTCCTCAAAGCCCCCTCCTGGGAAGGCAGACTCTGGCCCACTCTTAGAATGCAAGATTTCTGTGCTTAAAATGAGAAGACTGAGGCCAGAGAACTAGACTTGAATTTGAGGAGAGGGGCACTGCTGGTTGGGGACTTGGGGGGAGGAAAAAAGGGGATTTTGTGTGTTCTGAGTTTCTGTGGACTGTTTTAGAATTTAAGGGAGCATTTGCTATTCCATGCGGCCCTCAGAGCCCAAGCCGCCAGAGCTATCAGCAGGGCCCGGCCAGCTGAACTCTCCATGGACCAGCACAGCAGAAACCGTGGCCTCCAGGATTTTAAATAATCAGGGGCTGTCAGTACCAATCAGCCTCAGTCTCTGAAGCCCTGAGAGGTTAAAAAAAAATCCTCCATGCAAGGTGACAAAGAGATTTAGATGAAGACTCCTTCGGGATAACAAAGAGGGCAGCTGCGGCTTGCAGGGATGCATTGCCTTTGGCCCATCAGAGAAACCTCCCTGGCATCACCTGACCGGCAAGCCAGGCCCCAGCCAGCCCTGTCTGGATGCACCCACACAGGTGCGCAGAAAAGATAATGTTCACGTCGCTCCTCATTTGTTTTTCCGTCAACCAAAATGCCCACTTATCAGTATTTAATGGCTCTCAGAAATAAAGCTATTTTAGAACATGATCCAAGATGCAAATGAGTCACTCAAAGCCGTTGCTATGACCTTGCCCTGTCACCGGGTGGACCTTTCCAAATCCACAGCGGCTTCCCGACAGCCTGGCTCAGGGCGGGGTCCCCGATGGAACAGAGGAACGCGGACCTTTGCTGTCGGGGGCAAAGCCCCCCAAACGTCCACACACCCTTGAAGAGCCACGTCCTTCATTTTAACAGAGAAGTCCCAGTGGCCACCCTAGACAGAATGCTTTCTCCTCAGGAGGTTGTTTCCTCAGCTGCCTGACCTCTGATGAGAAAGCCAGGCCGTCCAGTGACACAGCGAGGCCCCCCACGGAGAGCCCTCTGCCTTTGGAAGACGCAGACACCCAGAATCTGGTCAAATACGGGCACCCCTGCAAAGGAGTCCCAGAAAGCCTGAAAATAGTTCACCTTCACTGGGTGTCAGGAAACAGGACCTTTCGGAGACCATGCGTCCTCCTCACTGTTTTCCACTTTTGCTGGTTTTGACGATGTCAATTCCACTTGACAGCCTGAGATTTCACCCCTGGGGCCCAAGGAGGGTCACGGTAGTCAGTATGAATCGGGTAAGCCAGGCACATGAAGCGGGGTGCTGTACACTCACCACGAGCCACGGCTCCCGCCCTCAGACTCGGGAAAGGTGAGACGGCTAGGAACTGAACTGCATTTTCTCACATGGAAGGTTCTCTCCCACAGACACAGACATTAACGTGCCTCCTCTCTCTAACTTCCACCTCAGACACTACCCCAGAGGGAACACTCGGACCCACTGGCAGTGTTTCCAAAGTTCCCTAGAACCGAGGGTCCTCAAAGCTAGGAGCCAACCTGGTCTCTTCCCTCCCCTCAGCCCCCCAAAGACCCCGCTCTCTTCTTCAGTCTCTCAGTCCATGGAATGGGGTGATCTTCGCTACCCTGGAGGCAGTCACTGTGCCATGAGTAAGGGCTGGATGCTCAGATCCTTGGCCGTGTGAGATGCTGGGCAACTTATTCCAATCCGGGCCTCGGTTTCCCTCACAAATAGGATGAGTCTATAACAGTGCCCACCTCATAGGGTGGATGGAAGGATTAAGTGATGCAAGTGTCTTAGTAAATGCCATCACTATCATTACAGAGTAGTTTCTAAAATCATAAGTAATCGAGGTGCAGAAAGGTACCGATCCCTCTGCACGGGTCTCCATTATTATTATCCTAATCCAGGCCACCATTGCTTCTTGCCTGGACTGTTGTGAAAGCCTTTAGTCCCCCTGGCTCCATAATCCCATCCTTCCACCCCCTCTTTCATGCCACTCTAGGGTCCAGGACCTGGTCATTGATTTATATCCTTCTTCCACTTAAAAACCTTTAATATCTATCTCTTCCTTACGGGATAAAGTCCAACTCCTTGTAAGGCTCTTCATGGTCGGTCCATGACTCTCTTCAGGGTCACCTCCCATCACACTGCTCCTACGTGCCCAGAATGGCCTTCCCACTTTATCTGGGAGGAGAACCACTTCACATCCTTATCCACACAACTCAACACTCCCATCTCTAGAAAACTCCTCCAGGTCCAGCTGGGCAACGGACCTCTATCTCTTCCAAGGCCCACCTCGACCTCTGGCTGCGTTCACGTCTGCCTCTTCTAGTTGACCGGGTATTAAAGACAGGCGCTGTGTGTCAGGGATCTTTTTTCCTGGCCTGGTGACTGGCACTGAGTAGATGTCCTCTAAGCACCTGTGGAGTAAAGAGTTCCCTCTTGCGATGACACAGACATAAGCAGGTTCCATGTCAACCCATTCCCAACACCAGGACAACCCCGCTGGGAATATTTTAACTAAGCACCCTCTGTGTCAGCCTGGGTACTCTTTCAACCAGATCTTTCTACCAACAAAGCAGGATCCTGACCAGAAACTCCAAAGCCTGGGGTCATACAGAAAGTCCTCCCCGCCTCCCCATTCACACCCTAGTTTCCAGAATCCAAAGGAACATTTAATTTTTAGTAGTATTCACACTCCGATAGCATACCAATGAACACCAATTAATCATCTTCATTAGGTGTGATAATGACTGGGAGAGAAAAGATTAATTCCAAGAAAATATTCTGTACTCCTATCAAATGTCCTGGCAGCTCATGAGATTAACCCACCCTAAATCAGACCCTCATCAAACAACCCCGCTCCACTGGAGGAGACCTGTCACTGAACCTCTGGATGGTGTCAAAGAAGCAGAATGCCCAGCTGGAGACACAGCTGATGGAGACATTTGACCTGAACAATCACCGGAAGTTAACCGATGTCTTCCCAATGCAAGAATTCTTTGCAATCAGAACAGCTCTTGAAACAGGATACATCCATCAGTGATAGATAATTCCTGAGTCCCAAAGGAGACAGCCAAGATGAATGACGCTATGGCCTCCTACTCCTAAGTAGTTTCCGGTCCAAAGAGGACCAACTCAAAGCCCCTCACTTGCCCGAGGCCCCTCTCACAGCCTTTCCCATCGCTGGTGTTGGACCCTGCAGCCTTCCAATTGCTCAGGCCCAAATCCTCCCAGTCATTATTGATTCCTTGCCCTTTCCGATATGTCACAATCTTTTCACTAATAATCAAATTCAAAATACATACAGAGTCTGACCACTTTCTCATCGCTTCCACCCTGGCCCAAGCCACCTGGACCACTGCCGTAGCCTCTAGGTTTGTCTCCGCTTTCCACCTGCTTTACCTTCCCTCTGTTCTAAACGTAGCATCCAGATCAATTCCTACAGAAAATAAATCTTATCACATCATTTTTTGCCTCAAAATCCTCCTTGTCTCCCTCAGTCCTTAAGATGGCCAACAAGACCCCATGTGATGTCCCCCCATTACTTCTCTGACTTCATTGCCTACTCTCTCCACTCCTCTCTCTATTACAACCACTCCGGCCTCCTTGTTCTTGGAGCACACTTCCACCTCAGGGCCTTTGCACAAGCCTTCACACGGAGGTAAGCCTCCACAGGAGGCCTATCAAAAGACCACCCTCTTTAAAATCGCAACCTAACGCACTCCTCCCATATCCGCTTTCCCAACGCCCTTCTCCCACTCTTCTTTTTCTTTTTCTCCATAACAGTTATCACCTGATACTTCATACGATTTACTTACATGTTCTTTCTATTCTTCATTATCTGTTTTCCCTAGCTAGAACATAAACTCAATGACAGCAGAAGTCTTTGATTGATTCATTGATTTATCCAAGGTACAGAGAATAGTGCCTGGTACACTACTCAATCAATATTTTACTACTAAGTAGTAAGAACAATTAAAGAGAAGTATATATACGTGACTCGGAGCATCCCTTAGAGCCAGGAACAGGAGAGAATCAGGGAAAGTTCCACAGAGGACATGACATTTGAACTGAACCTTGAAGGATGGGGAGGATTTGAACCTGCAGGGCTGCAGGAAGGGCAGTAGGCGGAGGAGAATAGTGTGTCCTAGGCCAGCAGAGGGCCTGTTGAGATGAGAGGCGGTTCCATCGGGCCCAGGGCAAGCAGGGGGCGAGGAGGTGCTGAGAGCTCAGTTGGGTCCACTGGAGCCACGGCTTTGCGGTCCAGGGAAAGGACTCTGATGATGGAGTTGCTAAGGATTCTGTGATGAGCTGGAGGGATGGTTTCCCTTCGGCCACTTCTGCTTTATGGACTGTTGGCAAAGCGTAACCGACCTTTACAGACCAGTGGCCAGGAGCCTCGTCCTTCCCCCCTCTTTTACCCCGTAGACTAACTGGCCCTGGTTCAACCTTCCTCGCCCTTGCACTTGCCTCCTGCTCTGATCACCACAGCAGTCATCCCCTCCTCTGCACGTTCACCGCATCCTCCTGTACCCCACTGCACCTTCCTTGTCCTCTGGTCATTTGATGTGTGTTCTGTCTCCGAGTCTACATCCTAGGCAACTCCTGGGCCTCTTTTGTGGCCTCGGCACAGTTCTGAGCACGTAGGAGGTGTGGCATGACGTGTCTGTGTTCAGGTGCCCTTCCAGACGCAGAACCGGTCTGACCCAGTGCAGGATCTGTAGCGAGTGTGCCCCTCACATCCACTGCTAAGATCATCACCCCTAGGCGCTCTCTGGAAGAAAAAAAACCTCTGAGAGCCTGAGAGCTACATTCTGGGCTCACCTGAATATGAGGGCAGTGGAAGGTACAGGTTTGTTTGCTGGTTTGTTTGTGAAGGGATGGGTACAATGTACACAGAGGAGACCCCAGGCAGAGTGAAGCTCATCATCCTCCTTAACAATTTCTTACTTTGTGGCTGGAAGGATCCAGCCACTCAAATCTTACAGTTGAGGGAATGCAGCCCTGGCTGACCCCCAAAGAGACGAACAACCCCCCCCCCCCCCCGAAGCTAACACGGTGTATCTTCCCTATGCTTTCCCCTCACCCTTGCCCCTCAGGTGAAAATTGTAAAAGTCCGCTTTAACATTTGGCATTGTTCCCCTGTGCCCTTCCCAAGGCAGCTAAGCATACCTAATTTAAACACAATTTATGAAAGGTTCCACTTTTGCACATGAATGCTTCTTGACTCTGGAACCTTTCTGTAGTGCGCTTTTGTCTGATCAGTGACCCAACGCCTTTCCTAATTTTAACCCGCAGCCTGAGAGAACTGGGCTGCAGCAGACGTGGCTTCAGACGCGGCTTATCTCAGGGAGCAAAAGCAGGGAGGGTGGTGGTATCTGTATTCGTAACTCAGTAGGAGAAAACTGCCTCCCCTCTTGCCGTTTTCCTCCCGGATTTTCCATCTCTGCTGCTCAGAATGTCAACAGCAGGGCAGATGGAAGCACCACGATAAAGAACTTGGACCCGTTCATCCCGTACGCGCTGAATGTGCCGACGCCCGGTCCGTGGGACTGGCCAGTACAACCCCGCAGCATCTAAGGGAGGGATCAGGACAGCCGGGGGTGAAGCTGAAGTCTTACTTCTCTGTCACACCAGGCTCTGTTCCTCAGCTTCAGGTTCCTAACCCTCCCCAGAGGAACCCCAGGTTCCTCCTGAACAAACGTAACTGACCCCTGGCTCCCTGCCCAGAGTCTACATGAAAGGGCTCATCCAGACATGTATACTCTCCCTGCATCTGTCTTACCTCTGGAGGACTTCCCTGGCGGTCCAGTGCTTTAAGACTCCACGCAAAAAAAAAAAAAAAAGACTCCACGCTTCCACTGCAGGGAGCACGGGTTCGATCCCTGGTCCGGGAACTAAGATCCCGCATGCTGTGTGGCAAAAAAAAAAAGAATGTCTCGCCTCTGCTCAGCACCACCCCCTCCAGTGTGACAGCTCTGGCCATGGGTGTAAGAGTGGGATGCACGGAGGGGCGGGACCAAGGAGCACTTGAACTTGTCACAGCCTGACTGTGTTCCGTGGCTGAAGCCCTGACTCTGCCACTTCTCACATCCTCCTCCACACCTGGGAAGACACCACGCACCACACACATTACCCTCTTTCCCCACTGTGCTTCTGAACTTGGAAATCCTGTAGGTGATAACGGGTAGTTTCATTGCCCCTGGGAGGCTGCAAGCACCAATAAGCGGACATCCAATTCTTTTCAGACACAGGCTCATTCATTTCTTTTTAGCCGATGGGCTGCAAGCGCACCAACATGTTGGGTTCTGTTGAATACTTTTCAGACACAGGCTCCTCAGCTGTTTCCTTTCAACCTCTGCCCTAGATCAAGGGTGGTCCCTGGCCATTCTCCGCTGGCTTCACAGAAGAGGAACTGGGTTTGGCTCCGGGAAGGAGTATGGGGTTCACGGAATCAAATTTGAAAGTAACGGGAATTGCGGAAACTCACTGCTTAGTGAGGGGATAGGGAGAGAAATATTCTCAATCTGGCAGTCTGGGGTGGCTTAAGGCAAGTTATTGCCCAAGGTAGAACTATTACCTGAAAGACTTCTGTTAGGGTTGAATGGTGCCACCCCCAGCCCCCTAACAAACTCATATGAGGTCCTAACCCCCCAGCCCCTCAGAACATGGGAAGAGGGTCTTAACAGAGGTAATCAAGTTAAAATGAGGTCATTAAGGTGGTTTCCAATCTAATAAGACTGGTGTCCTTATGAAAAGGGACATTTGGACACAGTGACAGACACACAGACAATATGAAGAGGCACAGGGAGAATGATGGTCATCTACAAGCCAAGGAGAGAGGCCCAGAACAGATCTTCCTTCACAGCCTCAGGAGGAAGCAACCCTGCCGCCACCTGATCTTGGACTTCCAGCCTCCAGAACCATGAGACAGTGAATGTCTGTGGTTTAAGCCACTCAGTCTGTGATACTTTGTTACCACAGTGCTAGCAAACTAATGCAACTGTGAGAAAGTCGCTCTGCAGCTGAGAAAAGTCCCCAGGAGTTTATAAGAGGTATCTTTTCACGTTTCATGCCCAGGAAGCCTGGTACAATTAGCTACTCATAAAACTGCCCTCTCACAGGACTGTGCATTCTGATGCCAGGGACTGATTTAATTTACCACTGTGCTTGTACAGAGTAGGTACTTGGAAAGTCATTTTGCTTCCCGTTATTGTTGAAAGCTCTTTAACTCCTTTTTACCTAATTCCTAAAAAACAAAAGAAGCAAAAACATATACGTGTTTGAACACATTCAAGATTTCTACTTATGTCTAAATATAACCGTAGACACTGTGTGTGTGTGTGTGTGTGTGTGTGTGTGTGTGTGGAGAGAGAGCGAGAAAGAGAGAGAATTTTCTCCCAAGACTTTCAGTGGGTGGCAGGGAAAAAAAAAATCAGCCTCATACCAGCATTATAGCTAATGTTTGGTACTATTTATAGAGCCGGCCATGGCCATGTCAGATCTTTAAAAGAAGCAAAACATCTGGGCACATTCCAAAGCAGAGAGGAAGAACCCAAGTCACAACATATTACACAGCGGAAGACTGCATCTTTACAAAAGTTATAATTTACATTTGCTAAGCATAATCTTGTGCCTCCGAGGATCTTAGGGAACCAGATTCTGGCACCAAGTGGAATGAAAGAAAAACACAATAGCCATCATATATGTCACAATTCAAAAAGTTCTGAAGGGAATGAATGAATGGTTTCCAGAGAGCAGAAAACCCAGCACCTCCTCAGCAAAGGGCCTCCAAGTGGCCAGTGGCCATTGACCGTCAATCACGGGAGGCAGCCCCCTTGAACTGAAGTCAGCGGCTGCCCTGGAAGGTTCTCAGAGGGGCCACAGTTCAAGCCCAAACCATCCTCTGCTCCTCACTTGAAGGCAAACGGCATCCTCTCCCTGCCCCCACCTCACAGAGCTGTCTTAAGGATGAATTAAAGAAAAATACTTAAACTTATATAACACTTGGGACATCTACACTAAAAGGAAAAAAATCACTATTTCTACAATATTTCACAGATCTAAAGCAAGTGTCCTACTTTAAGCAAAACCAATACACACACACAAAATCCAGATTTTAAAAACATATATATCAGAACTAAGTTGTCCAACATACAAAAAAAAGAGCAAGCTCTACAAAAGCTTTATTCACCAGGGAACGCCCAGCACCTAGGTCAAGACCAGGCACGTTACATTCAAAAGGCATTTGTTGAATAAAAGCATTATTTCTGTTAAACAGCCAGCTCCATCGCCATACTTCATGAGTTACAGAAGTTGCAAATATTCCATTCGTGTGCCCCATTCCCCAACACGCACGGTGGGACGGGTGAGACACCCTGTAAGGTGGCCCGGCCTGGGAACAGCTGTGTCCTGGGAGTCGCCCCCGGCCCGGGTCCCACTACCTCTGCCAAATGTTTGCTGCATCACCCCTGGCGCGTCCAGCCCCGCATCCTGGCAGCAGCGTGGAGGCAGGGCTGCTTCTTTGTTTGAAGACACCTCTTCCTGGCTTCCTGGTGACAACGGCCAGGTGAGAGGGCAGCCTGTTCCAGTCTGGCTGTGCCTTTGGCAGTGACTAAACACACAGGCTGTTACCGTGTCTGTGGCTTCCGAGAAGCTAATGGATTTCAGGGCAGAGAGCAAACCCCGGGCAGGCTACCCACTGTGCTTGGCGCTGTCTCCGTCACATCCCCACTTCTGCCTCTTTGTTCCAAAATGTTTCTTTCAATCCCCAAAACACTTGTTTCTTCCATGTTGGTCGAGGAAGGGTAAGAGGAGGATACATATAAAGCCTTCCGACAAGCTTCCAGGGAATCCACGCCAGCCCTGATCACAGAGAAAAACTTCCAAAACAGGGCAAGAACCTGGTCCGCTCAGGTTACTGGATCTCATGTTATTTCTGTAACTTTTATTGTTTTTTTATATTATAAAAATTAATAAAGGCTCATTGTAAGATATCTGAAAGCTGTAGAAAAAAGTACAAAAAGGAAAACAAAAATCATCCATAACCTCATCATCCACAAAGAATCTCTATTACCACTTTAGTATATTTTATTTATGTTATACATACACATACATACACACACACGCTTCATTAGCCAGTTTAGAAGTATTTAACATACAGCTTCATGGGCTTCCCTGGTGGCGCAGTGGTTGAGAATCCGCCTGCCAACGCAGGGGTCACGGGTTCGATCCCTGGCCCAGGAAGATCCCACATGCTGTGGAGCAACAAAGCCCGTGCGCCACAACTACTGAGCCTGCGCTCTAGAGCCCGTGAGCCACAACTACTGAGCCCATGCACCCAGAGCCCATGCTCCACAACAGGAGAAGCCACCGCAATGAGAAGCCCGCGCACCACAACAAAGAGTAGCCTGCACTCAACGCAACTAGAGAAAGCCTGCACACATCAACGAAGACCCAACGCAGCCAAAAATAAAAACAAATAAATAAATAAATAGCATACAATTTCATGAGCATTGTCTCATATCATTAACATTCTTCAAATAGTTTTATATGGATACCTACTACTGCATTGTATGGATGTACCGTAATTTACTTAACTAGCTCCCTGCTACTGGGAAAAGTTGAGTCCAGTTTTTCAGAAAGATAAATAGCACCACATTGAACAATTTTGTGCACACCTATCTCCCCACATTTCTGATTATTTCCTTTAGATAGAATCCTAGGAGTAAATCAAAAGTATGAAAATCCCCCCAAATCATGCTTTCCAGAAAGTTTGCACCAATTGTAGTTCTAGTAACAGGACATTATAGCAATCTACCATATCTCTGTTGACACCGAGCAATGTCATTTTTAACCTTCAGTAATTTTAGAGCTAGAAAAAGGGCATCTCATTTACATTTTAATTAGCATTTTTATTATTGTTATTACTGGGATTGTTATCGGTGCTCGGGGCTTGACTTGAATGCCTCACCTTAGCCGCACATGGCATCCCGGGAAGGTTGGCCCCCTTATCCTCACTCTACAGAGGGAGAAACTGAGGCCAAATTAAGTGACTTTCACAAGGTCAAACAACCATCTCTCAGAGCCAGGATCAAAGCCCAAAGCCCGCCCATCTAATGATTCTACCGTGCTGGTTATTCCTGGAGTCAAACATTTTCCCATGTGTTTTTAGCCACTGTATTTCTTCTTCTCAGAACTGGAGTAAATTTATTTGTCTGTGTAGAAAAATAGCCCTCAGCATTTCGGGTGTTTTGACACTCCGCACTTGTACTGAGATTCACGCATCACCCACACCTCTCACTGCCTCAGCCCAACCCAAACTGCCACCCATCTCCCCACAAGTCAAGGATGACACAGGGTCTCCCCTCTACATTGAAAAGAGTTTATACTGGGAGGGGGAAGGGTAAGCTGGGACGAAGTGAGAGAGTGGCATGGACATATATACACTACCAAATGTAAAATGGATAGCTAGTGGGAAGCAGCCGCATAGCACAGGGAGATCAGCTCGGTGCTTTGTGACCACCTAGAGGGGTGGGATAGGGAGGGTGGGAGGGAGACGCAAGAGGGAGGAGATATGGGGACATACATATACGTATAACTGATTCACTTTGTTATACAGCAGAAACTAACACACCATTGTAAAGCAATTATACTCCAATAAAGATGTTAAAAAAAAAAAAGAGAAAAGAGTTTAAACTGGCTTCACCTGAGCCCTCGTGAGGTTAGTCAGAATGCCCTGGAATGGAACTTAACCTCGAGTGGGAGATATCCTTTCACAGTCAAAGAAGGATCAACTCTACAGGATCCATAACATAGACCAGCTTGAAAGCACAGCACTCACAAGGGCCCATTCTACTGGACCATCCATTCCTTTCCTTGCGGAGGCAAGGCGAGATATCGATGTGTCTCTCCACACAGAGGTAGGAGTATCTCCTGGCCAGACAGCTCCCGTGATGCTCAAGTTCACAGCCAGGCCAGCACCTGCCCACCACGGCCACTCCTCAGAGGCCCAGGGAAATGTGTGCCTGTCCCCCTCCACGGGCTGGATCCCCTCAAAGGATGGAAGCCAGGAAGCTCTGCCCTAGGCAGTCAGAGGACATTCCTCCACCCAGAAAAAGAGCCCTGCACCAAAGCAGCTGGAAGGGAGGCCAGCCGGGATGGGGGAGCTTCATTCCTTCGAAGTCACCTGCCGACCCAGGAATTCATGCTGCAGAAAAGTTCTGCAGGATCATAAACCAGCCTTGCGCCTGCCTCAGAGCTCACTCTGCAATTCACAGCGATCATTTGCTTGATTCAGCTCAGGTTAGGGAGATGGATAGGATTTTCACACAAATCACTTGATTTGTATGAGAAATCTATGCTCCTGCTGTTCTAAGCATTGCAGGGATTTTTGGTTCCGCTAAATCTCTCTCAATATTATGGTTCTTGCAGCTTTTCAGAGTTTCCTGCCCAGGATTATTTTTTGAAGGCACTGCACTATTTGGCAATGCTACAGTGTTCTTCTCTGGTACCTTGACCAGCAATATTTGGGAGAAAGGGCTTGAGCTCTGAAACCCCAAAACAGGTATTCCAAACTTTTTATTAAGCACTCTGGGATCTCGGTAGTGGAACCACATGGAATCCATCGCCTGGCTTCTCCTGACCCCAGCCCACTACCGTGGCTCTCCCTGAGCCATCCTTAGAGAGAAACTACATCCCTACTACCATCATCACCTTGTATAACTTCCCAGGCCTCATTGAGCCCTCGCTGCATTACAGTGCTGTGTTGGACACTCTACAGCTAATACTCACTTAATCCCTACAACACACCTCCGAGGTGGGTACCAGGAGGTCATGCAGAGCTGGGGAAACTGAGGTTTGGAGCAAAGCCACAGGGACGATGTGAGCTGTGTCTGCAGAGATGCCTTGCATTAGATAAACTCAGGGTCCCTACACCTCTGTGCTTCCAGATCCTCTATTTTATCTCAAACAGAACCTCCAGGAACAAGATTTGGAGAAAAGGTGGGCGATCCCTCTTCCAGGATCAGCCCTGAACCACAAACTCCTTACTGCCTTTATCACTCCCACAAAGGACTTTGTCCCCTAGGTGAGCACGATGTTTTGGACCCTTTGCCATCCAAGAAGAGCGGCCCCTCAGAAAATCCGACAGACCCAGGGCCAGTCACGTGTCCCGTCCGAGGCCACCCCCCCTTCTTGACTGCACTGACAGTACACAAGGCACCTCTTCTGAAGCTCACTGAGCAAACACTGCCACCCCCACTGCTGTGACCGTCCTCAGTCCCCTCAGCACAGCCTGGGTCAAGTTCAGATGCCCGGCTTTTCTGGTGATTTGTGACCTTGGACTGTTCTCTTTGCCAAAGCCCCAGGTCACCCTGTAATCCCACCCCTTGCCTGGGCTGCTTTCCTGTCTCTTTCCCGACGGACATCTAAGGAGAACGAAAAAGATATTCTATGTCTTCACAGTCTATATTTGCATTTCACTCTTCCCAAGGCCTCCTTTCCTAACAGGAGATACCGCGTGCTCAGCCCACCCTGAGCCCCACCCCGTGTCCAGATCATGTGACCTGGGTCCCCCCTTCTTTCCCCAGAACATCTTAAAAAAACTAGAGAGAGGAATCTTCCTCTCATTCCTGCCTCCCTCCTGCCTTATAGGAAGATGTGAAACAAAAAACAAAAAGTCTCAAAAAAAAAAAACCAAAAAAAAGCTTTAGGAGGAGAGAGCAGGAAGTGCAGTAAGCACCCCCCAGCTCGCCTCCATCTCTGGCCAAGGGGCTCTCGGCGCCTCACCCAACTGTCTGATTTCTGAGGATTGTCATTACTCTGGGCAAGCCATTCCATTTCTTCAAAATGCAATTGTAGCAAAAAAAAAAAGGTAACTATGAGTGGTGATGGATGTTATCTAGACTTACTGTGGTGGTCATTTCACAATATATAGAAATACTGAATTATTATGTTGTATGCCTGAAACATATAATTTTATATGTCAATTACATCTCGAGTTTTGAAGAATACAGTCATACAAGAGCCACCTGGGCAGACAGCTCCAGGCCTGTTGGAATCTGAGACTAAGTTTTGAGGACCCTCAATCCACACCCTCCTTTTGGCCTTATTAATTCAGTCATAACTCTTGAGAATTTACAAGGCCCCTTTTACAGGGAGAGCATGGGCAGAAACCTTTTAACTTTGATTTAGAGACTCAAACTCTCTCTGTCACTGTCTCCCGCCCCTCCCTCGGGGCTCCGGGGGCATCTCTCTCCATGGACCACGGGCTGAGGTCCCTCCCTGCCTCGGTCACAGCTCTTGATCCTAGTCACAGAGGAAATGAAGCTACAGGAGAGAGTGCCCTCGACGATTCCCCCACCCCACCCCGCCAGTGCCTCTGACCACGGCTACGCATCCTCCCTCAGCCGCCAGCGAAGGCCACGCCTGGCCCTGCGCACTGCATCCCTGCATCCCGTCCCCTCCCCCACAGGCCATCGCCCAGCAGTGCTCGCCTCCTTCCCTGCATCACCTCTGTGCTCTCTCCACTGGACCATCTCCATCGGCACACAGACACCCTGATATTTTTCCCATTTTAAGGGAGAAATACTGACTTTGACCAAACAGCCCTACACTTAACCATTCACTTCTTTGCACCCTTTACAACCACACTCCTCCACAAAGTCGTCTACCAGACCGAGCAAGCCGCACTCCCCACGTCCTCCGCCATGCCTCTCCTCCAACCTGCCCCATCCAGCGTGCTCCCATCTGCTCCCCCATGGCCTCCATGTGGCCAGCGTCAACTCTCCATCCTCCTCTTACACCAGCAGCATCTGACCGCGCTGATCACTCCCTCCCTGAAAATTGCTCCCCTTGGGAAACATGTCCTCCGGGTTCCCCTCTTCTCTCCTGGGCTGCTCCCTGCTGGTTCATCTTCATGGCCTAGATCCATGGTCAGCAAACGTGGCCCTCGGGCAGCTGCCTGCTGTTATAAATAAAGTTTTATTGAACACAGACACACACGTTCATGTGTCATCTGTGGCTGCTTTTGTGCTACAAGGGCAGAATTGAGTCATTGCAGCAAAGTCTGAAATATTTACGATCTGGCCCTTTAAGAAAAACGTGGCCGATTCCTATCCCAGACCCCTAAATACGGGAGTTCCAGAACCCAGTCTTTAGAGCTTCTCTATCCACACTCACTCTCCAGGTGATCCCATCTGGTCCCACACTTTCAGTATTATCAGGACACTGACAACTCCCAAGATTTTTCTCCAGCACAGAAAACTCTTCTCTCAACCCCAGACCCATCATCCTGCTGACTGGTGGATTGCATTTAGATGCTTGGCATCTCCCCAGACAAATGCCTTCCTTCCTGTTTTCCCCCAGTTTGCTCCCCCCACAAGCCTTCCCATCTCCTGCTAAAAACCTTGGAAGTCATTCTAGAACCTCTTTTTCTCTCAAACCCCACATTCAACTCATCAGCAAATCCTGCTGGTTCCACCTTCAAAATATATGCAGAATTTGCCCACTAACCCCTCCATTGCTCCCACCCTAATCTGAGGCACCCCCTCTCTCGCCAGGGTCACTGCCTCCAGGCAGCCCTCCTGGAGGTGTTCTCAACGCTGCCGCACACATGGCGGCCAAGCTGATCCGTTTCCATCGAAATTATGTCAGTCCTCTGCTCAAAATTTTCCAGTGGTTTGAAGAAGGGCAGCCTGGCCTCAGGGCTACCCCTGACACCTCAAAATGTCTCCAGCTTCAGGGCCCCTCCTGGGTGGACGGCTTCCCCCCAGACAGCCGCATGGACCCTCCTCCGCTGCACTGGGTCTCCGCTCCAGGGTCACTTTACTACTGAGGGCCCCCGGGCACACCCTCCCCACACCCCCCATCCCCTTGTTCTGCTTCCTTTTTCCCACTGCACTGCCTGATCTTCCTACGTACTTTCTCACTTGTTTGCATCTGTCCCTCCGCTAGAGCAGAAGCTCTGAGAGGACAGGCACTGCATCGGTTTTGTCCCCTCTGTCTTCTCAACGTTGAGAACTGTGCTTGTCAATCCTCAGCATTTTGAGCAATGAACAAGTGGACATAGACATTTCAGAAGCCCCCTCCCGTCTTGAGGAAGCAAAAGGATGGGGAAGAGAAGCACGTGGCTTCCGTCGTGGAGAAGTCAGAGAGTACCACAGCACAGAGCTCTCCCAGCCCGGAGCCAGCGGCATCCCTCACTGACCTGCCCCAGGGACCGGACTGAGACAAGCCAGTCCCCACGGACGAGGGGACTGCCCGCCAGCTGCTTTCCAAATCCCTCTCTGCAAGCCTCCCGGAAGCCAGGAGGCCGCTCTGGAGACACACGGGGCAGCACCACCTCCTCCGTCCCCCCTGCAGGCCCCCAGGCTACCCTGACCCGGAAGGGGTGAGCCGGATGGGGGGTCATGGCAGACAGTGCACCAGGCGTGGAGTCCGCCACTCACCAGCCGTGTTACCTTGCGAGTCTTAACCAGTCCAAGTCTCACTTTCCTCTCTGTAAAAGGAAGGCGATGAGCAAACGCTTCTAAATGTGACAATACAGTCAGTCCTTCGCGTCCACGGGTTCCTCACCCCTGGATACGGGGGTCGGGGGGAGAGACTAGGGGGACTTGAGCATCTGTGAAGTTTGGTATCCACGAGGGTCCTGAAACCCATCCCCTGTGGATACCAAGGGACGACTGTAAAGGGTGGTCTCAGACTCTGTTTGCTTCTTATTTGTGTGTTTATCACACTTAAAGGTCTACTGTGTAAAAAGAGGTTGTGCTTAGGGCTTTCTATGTGCTGTAAGCTGCTCCCTCATTTCCAAACATCCCTCTTGCGTTCCCACCTATTGCCCACCCGCTCCCATTTCTTTTTCTTTGTCTTTTTGTCTCACAACTTTTCCTTCCTCTTCCCACATTCTGAAAACCCTGAGGTCCAGGCAGGTGGGGAGACCGGGCAGAATCGGAGCCGTCCTAACCCGCCTCCCTCTCCTCCTGGAAACCCACACGGCAATTTCACATCAGCAGGAAGAAAACCGAGGGGGGCAGGAGGGAGAGGGAGAGAGAGAGGGAGACAGAGAGAAGGAGGGAGAGAGAGGGAGAGAGAGGGAGAGAGAGAGAGAGAGAGAGAAAGAGAGGGAGAGAGAGAGGCAGACAGAGAGAAGGAGACAGAGAGAAGGAGGGAGAGAGGTGGTGCAAGGGAGCAAATCCGTATGAGAACCTCCAACCCATTTCCCCCGCCCTCCCCCCTCCCTCCCCTCCCTCCCCCCGCCCCCCCCCCTTCACAGAGCACACTGTCCCCAGCTGATTAAACAGAAGGGCTTTCTGGGAACCGAGCAAAGCCTGGAACCCCCGGCTTCTCAGCAGCCCTGACACCCACACTGGCTCTGGGCTCGAGACCACCACTCACACCAAGGATGTCCCTCCTTCTGTCCAAATCATCCTCACACTTCAGTGCTCGGTATTCAGGACCTCCCCAGCCCTCTGTGACCACTCACACGGCCACGGACACCCACTTTCTCAGCACCTCCGCCCGGCCTTGAGTGGGGTCTCGGGTGAATACACCTCGGACCGGAAGTCATCTCCCCTGTACCGCCAGGGACACAGGACACCCTGCCCGCCCCTCTGCGGCCCAGGACACACAGGCCAGAAGGAGCCCTGCTGGTTACGAGGTCAGGCGGTATTTATTTGCAGGACGAATATCTGGCTCTTTCCATGCTGACCCTTCTGCCTGCTGCCCGTACCACCTGGGGAGAGTGGCTTTGCCTTTCCGGGTATCAGTTTCTTCCCCACCCACCTCCGAGGCTTGTGAACACAGAACACCATACACGCGCGCGTTACTATTAAAATAAATAGGGCGGCAAATCGGCCACGCGGCCCACACCCCTCCTCACCCCACCCGACCTTCTGGCAGCCCAGCCGCTTTTCCGATTAAGCCCGAGGAAGCCCCAAGGATGTGCCTATCAGAGCTGCCACGTGCCCCACTGAGGGAAGACACCCCAGAGCCTCCACGTGGCCGGGCACACATCACGGAGCTGCCCAGCTGTGACTTCCACCGGGCGCGGATGCTCAGGCGGCCCGGAGCGGATGCAACAAAGGAAACCACAGCGGGAAGCGGAGGCGTTTCAGAAAGACAGCAACCGAAATGAGACCCCGGGAGACAGAAGCAGGAGGTGGCCTCTGGAGAGCCTTCAGCACCTGAAGTCCCTTCCCTAAGCGTAACAGCTGCAGTGCACGCACTCAGTCTTAATTAATAAGGGAGTGAAGCACAAGGCGTGGCTTCTGGGAAGGCGGGGAGGACAGCGCCACACCTTCCTGGTGGAAATCTGCCAGCTGACTCCACGGCACCCGAAGCCCTGCACCACTGGCCACCTGGACAGGCTCTGACATCCCCGTTCCCTGCGACCCGGCTCTGCCACTCGCTGGCTTTGTGACCCGGGACGAGCCTCAGCCTGTCTGAGCCTCAACGTCTCGACTGGGGAAATCAGCAGGTATCCACGATGCCTGTCAACACACCACCTGAAATGCTAGGATGGGTCTGACCCCTATAGATGGGGTCTGGGGTTGAGGTGGGGAGACAGGAGCAGGATGCCACCGCCCAGGGTCCCCGTGTCCTGCCCGGAGGTGCCGCACCCTCGACACTCGGCCCTGACTGATGCGGGGAAGCACACGATGAGTGGCCTGTGCACATTGGTCTGACCTCACCAAGTGGATGGGGGGTCCCCCCCGCCCCGTGGGATGCTTTTTAGTGAGAACAGAGGACCGGATCCATTGCTACATGTGGAGTCTCTGCTTGAACATTCATGGTTTGAGGAACTGACTTAGCGTGTTTTTCTAATCTGTAAAATAGCACAGTTACTGTGGGAAATTTGGGAAATAAAGAAAAGTTGAACAAAATAAAAAACGGTGCCTCCTAAAACCCGAAGAGGACCACTGTTATCACTTCGATATATTTGTAATCCATTCTATTTTTTCTTGACTGTACACATCTTTTTGTTTTTACAAAATTGCATTTATACCCTATTCGTTTTTAGACTTTTCTTTACTTAATATACATGGTTAGCATTTTCCCATATCCTTATATATTATTGAATGTCATTTTAATAGCTTCCTTGATTTCCCTTTTATGCATGCGCCATATTAGATTTAATTAATCCCCCCCCTCATACAATGTTTTGTTATAATGAGTAATGCTAAAAGGAATATCCTTGATTAGAACTATTTTGCACAGCTCTGATGATTTCCTTAGGATAAATTCCTAGAAGCGGAATTGCTAACCAGTTCAATGGGTATGTTTTTAAGACATGTCGCTTACATTTGCAAATTATCTTCCCACAAGCTAAGTCTGAAAACATCCATTTGCCAGTAATCTTAACAGCACTGATACCCATTTTCCTTTTTGCTCATCTGCTAGGTGGGCAATAATATCTTGTTTTTAATTTTGTATTTTAGTGATTAGTGAGGTCGGACACTTCTGCATAGTTTTCTGGACATTTCTCCTTCTTTGCATGTGAATGATCTCTTTACATCCTCTGCCCACTTTTCTATCAGGGGACAGGCTGATTTGTTAATACTCTATGGAGAAGAGAATTAGTCCACAGCCGCCTTTGATGATTCTGCCCCTGTGTTTAAAAATCCCCTCCATTGGGCTTCCCTGGTGACGCAGTGGTTGAGAATCTGCCTGCTAATGCAGGGGATACGGGTTCAAGCCCTGGTCTGGGAAGATCCCACATGCCGCGGAGCAACTAGGCCCATGAGCCACAACTACTGAGCCTGCGCGTCTGGAGCCTGTGCTCCGCAACAAGAGAGGCCGCGATAGTGAGAAGCCCGCGCACCGCGATGAAGAGTGGCCCCCCTTGCCGCAACTGGGGAAAGCCCTCACAGAAACGAAGACCCAACAGAGCCATGAATAAATGGATAAATAAATTTTAAAAAAACAACAAACACATCTATCATATCTCTTCTTTAAAAAAAAAAAAAAAAATCCCCTCCATTAAGGCATTAATGCTAATGCTACCTTATACCCTTTTCCTGTTGTTTAAACCCATTTGCTCTCATCCTGTCCTCAGTGGGGGGCACCCCTCTCTTTCATCTAATAGTGCAACCTTCCCTCTCACCTGTCAGCCCCTTCTCCAGGGATGAATAATTCCTCTTCATTTTTGCCTGATCTGGTGTAACTCGTGAAGCCAGAGAATCACCCTTTGACCGTCCCTCATCTTCTTAGACTCCTCCCTCCAGGCCCCCATCCTTTCTCCCCTGAGCAGCAGCAAATGACTCGGGACCCGGCCTCTGCATCCCAGGCTTGCCCCTCCCCAGCCTCACCCCCGCTCTCCATTCCCATCTCATTTTCCCTAAATGCAAACGTGACTGTCTTTTCCTGCCTAAAGCCCTTCCGCCCCCGAGTTTGGCCAGCTGGTCCCTCCCCACCTGGGGCACCGGTGTCTCCTCCTCCCACAGCCCCAAACATCCCTCATGTGCTCAGATGGAGCCACTCCAAGTGTTACCCACGGGGCGCTGGCCCCCCGCCGCTTCATGCTTCTGGGTCTTGACCTGTGGCTGCCCTGTCTCCCCCAGCCACCTGGGGGGACCCGGCTTATTTCTCAGGTCCCCCCGCCCCCCGAGATCCTCTCTGCAGGAGGCCTCCTGTGACCACGCCAAGTAAGGGCACCCAGTGCGGCCTGCGTCCGGGCCCCCCGCTGTCAGGCTTACTACACCGCCTTGTATCTGTAGCGCACGGCACCCACACTGAGGGCAGAAGTGACAAGTCAGCTGAACGTCCTTCTGAATGAAAAGGACATGGTGCACGCAGGGCTGGACGAGAGCACCCTGGGCTGGGACTGGTGACCCAGCTTCCATGCAGTGGTCCACAGCATGCGTGGGCTCTGGACAAGGCACTTCACCAGTCACCTTTACCCAGCAAAACAGAATTTTGAATTTCACTTGGATTCTCATTTCTAAGAGAAGCTTCTACAACGTGGGGCTGAAATTCTACCTTCCTTCTGGCCAGACTTGATTCACTTCTGGGCAGACGCACCTCCTGGGTGCTCGGAGGCCCAGGGCGGGGTGCACACTTCCGCAGAGGGGGGCTGTCTCAGGGCCCAGGGGCTCCCTCTCCTTCTGCGGACGAGCTCCGCAGCCCCTGGGTTTCCTGTCTTCCCCCGGCTACCCACCCCTCCTCTCTCTTCCTCATCTTCCCAAGCTCTCGCCATCCCTCAAGGCTGTCTCACATCCAGGCTAGCCCAGCCCCTGGTGCTCACCGTGTCCTCTCCCGCTTTGGCTTCTCTGCATCCTCTCTCCTGGCCGTTCCTTGGACAGACATCCCACTTGGCTGCCTCTGGGGCTGACGGTCCTTCCACAGAGGTTCCCTCGGAAGAATCACACCTACCACGTTCCTGGAAGAACCCCACCCTGACCCCCGGTGCCTGCCTCAGTGCTCAGGAAGCCTTCATCAGCCCAAAGACACGCCCGCAGGCTGTGGGTGTTCAAGCGTCGTGCCCTCCCCGCCGGGCACTCACCCTTAGCTAGCCCAGCACAAACCTCAGTGTTTTATCCCTTTTTTTTTTTTTTCAAATAAAATATGTATTCATTTGGTGATGCTCATTTCACCAATTCATCTTGCTGCCTACATGGCTCAAAGCACCACAGGGCAAAGCAGTCCCCAGCCTCTGCCTGGCTCTCCAGAGGGCCAGCCTCTGTGTTCATCCCCAGGCTGCTGGCTAGACAGCACCCCTCCACTCCCGTCCCTGGACCCCCAGGGAGCCAGCCTCTGGGCCCTGAGACAGCCCCCCTCTGCGGAAGTGTTCACGCTGCCCTGGGCCTCCGAGCATCCAGGAGGTGCGTCTGCCCAAAAGTGAATCAAGTCTGGCCAGAAGGAAGGTAGAATTTCAGCCCCACGTTGTAGAAGCTTCTCTTAGAAATGAGAATCCAAGTGAAATTCAAAATTCTGTTTTGTTGGGTAAAGGTAACTGGTGAAGTGTCTTGTCCAGAGCCCACGCATGCTGTGGACCACTTTTATTTCATTTATCCGTTGAGGAGTTGGAACTAGACATCTAAAGGCTCTTGCCTTCGTAAGCTGCAGATTAAGTCATCCTTTATTTTTCACCTCTCTCTCTTCCTGGTCCCCGCAGTTCCACCCCATCCCCTCCTTTCCTCCCCAGTGTCTGGCATGCGTCCTGCCAACCCTGGCCTTGCAGAAGCCCCTTCCCATCCAATGACAGGGACCAAAGTGTCTGCCATGTAAACCAGGGAAGCTGGAGTTGGTTACACGGTGTCAGTAATGGGCACTCAATGACCACTGCAGACTGCAGGGCTCCCTGTCTCTGCCATTTGGATAGATAGAGACAGCAGCCCAGAAAAAGGAAATGGTCCTTCAATTTGGAAGCAAGGAAATAAATGAGCTACAAAGCACGTAACACTGACTTGGGATGGAGGACCTTGATTCTAATCCTGGCTCTGCCATCGGGTCACCGTGTGACAACGCCAGGCCTCTCACCTCTCTGGGCCTCGTTCGCCACATTGGAAATGAAAGGTTAGGCTTGAGGAGAGGTCCTCTAGCCACAGACAGGGTCTGGCCCTCAGGTAGCGGCAGGAGGGCAGCTCGGATTTGTCGGCTCCGTCCCTTGGACTGATTCTCGGTGTCTTTGATGCCCCAGAGCACAGGTGAGGTCTCAGAGAAATAAACAAGGACCCTCATCAGGAATGGGCCGGGACCCCTGCACCAGACGGTCCCTGCCTGTCACCTCCCCACAGTCCCCTGCCTCGTCCTCCAGCTGAATCTCCTGCTCATCCGTTTCCTAAAGATCATCACGGAGGCTCCGAACCTTCCCTTTTTAACAACTCTTGCTGATGGAAAATTCTTCCTCATACCTAATCTAAGTCCATCTGCTGCAATTTCTGTCTATTTTCTCTCGTTCAGTCCTTACTGGAGATGGAGAACAGCTGGTCGACACCCTCCATATAACATCCCCTCCTAAACCAAAATCAGTTATTACATCACCCCTCAGCCCGTTTTCCTTCTGGTACAGCATCCACCATTCCTTCCGACCTGCCTGCACGGGATTCCGGCTCTGGAAGCACCGCTGAGCGCTGTGGCCTGCGCCAGAGCAGCTCTGTAAACCCGAGTCCTTCTGGAGCTGTTACCTCCCCAGCTGGATTTAGGACTCGGGTGGCAAAATGCAGAGAGAAGGTCAGAGCAGAAAAGGATGGATGAGAACACAGTCCAAGCCCTGGGCTTTACATGAAGGTCAGAAAAGGAAAACAGATGCAGCGCCCAAGGTCAAATCTGAGGAATCAAGCTTCAGCTGCTAGACCCCAGATCCTGCCAGCACTACGCCCTGAGTAACTGCAGCGCGTCCATGGGTAAGGGCAGAACGAGCCTTAACGGAAAAGCAAAGAGCCACAATCGCACAGACACTCCTGATCCAAACTCACCTCCCCAATCCCATTAGCAGACAAATGAAACTCCACTTTGAATCCCATTAAGAGCTCAGACACCTCCGAAAGTGACAACACTGTTAACTATTCACACTTTAGTACGAATAAGTCAATTGATCCTAACTCTTGGTAGAGAGATTTAGGGGTGAGGAGAGAACAAAAAACCAAGAATGGGAGACTGACCAAACAAACGCCACCGCGTGCTGGTTTCCAAGGTCAGTCCTGCGCATGGAGGCTACGGGAGGGTGGGGCTCAGCACAGCCGGTGGGAGGAGGGGGCGTGACCCCGTGCCTGGTGGGCATCCGTGTGCATCTAGCAGGTCTGTGGCCACGGCCTCACACAGGGCGGCTGCACCACCCCGGGTGCCCGGTCAAGTCTAGAACTGAATACAGTGCTCCCCCAGGGCCAACGCCAGGTGCATTCCAGAATTCCTGACACCCCCGGTTCACTGTTTCAGAAGCAAGGTAAGCATGGTGTCTAATATTAAATCTCAACCTCTAGGGTGCCCTTAAGTGACGGCAAGGAAGAACCAGGAGGGAAGGAAGAAAAGACAGGCATCTATTGGGATGAAGTAAGATGGTTCAGGTCCCAGCTTCAGTGTGAAATCGCTCCCAAGTGAGGAGGGAGGAAGGGACCACGTGAGTGTACGGAAAAGGGAGACAAGCGAATTAGCTACTGATAATCTGGGCTACGAAATGGTCCTAAACGAAGAACGAAGAGGGAAAATAACAGAGTAGAGTGAACGCATTTCCAAACAGCCTTCACCGCATCTTGAATAAACAGAAGCGTCACACTCCAACCGCTCCACCTTTCAGAGGCCACTCCAGACTTACTTCCGACCCCCAGACACACCCCAGCCCCCAGGATAACTGGGAGTTCACACATCTACCAGAGAAAAAGAAGACGCTTCAACGGCGTTTACAAAAACACTTAACACAATAAACGTGCTGATTTGATTTCCCCCAAAACCGCAACACTAAATCTTAAGATAGAAGACTCAAAGGCTCATCTCTGATCAAAATCTTAACATGTTTTCTACCCTACTTCAGGGGACAGTTTTCATTAATAGCGTGATTGGCACAAAATGACAAGATCAAAGCAGGTTGGCAAACAGATTATTTACTGATGTGTTGATGATGAAAGGAAGAATGGGAAAGAGGAGCAGGAAAGGAAGGAAGGGACTTTGGCCAGGTAAATCACCCGGGGCTTGTGAAAGCAGAAAGAGGCAACCCCTCCACAGCACAGGGGCTAAAGGAGAGAAATCCTGTTTGGCCAGCTGGAGGTGCTTATCCGGGGTCCAGGCTCAAGCTACCACGTTTGATGAAATGACAAGTGACAAATTTAATTTCCTCAACACTAATCAGTCCCTTCAGACACAAACAGGTGCCGGGCTTCACAAGGAACCAGTCAGCGCAACACCAGCCAGCAGTGA
Source organism: Balaenoptera musculus (assembly GCF_009873245.2). Classification (NCBI taxonomy): domain Eukaryota; kingdom Metazoa; phylum Chordata; class Mammalia; order Artiodactyla; family Balaenopteridae; genus Balaenoptera; species Balaenoptera musculus. The sequence goes on along the minus strand of NC_045805.1, from coordinate 30,569,403 downwards.
AATTCTCCAAACTGGATCACGCAGTGGTTGGACCCTGGGTTTCAGGCCCCATCCAAGGGGAAGTTGCAGTGATGGTGTTTTGAGACTCTTCAATTATTCTTCAGCTCCCATTATGCTTTTTTTAGCCTAAAGTTGTTATTTTAATGATCTTTGTTCCAAATAGGGAGCTACAAGGAAGCTGGAGGAGGAGGAGAGGGAGGGAGGAAAGCGAGTGTCTCCAGCGGGTCCCACTTGCACTTCGCAGCTCCCTCTGCTCCCGCCCCCACCCAGCCTTCTAGCTCCGCATGAGTCACCACTCCGGAGCCGGTTTCAAAGCCTTACTTTGAATGTCCTCTATCACGATAGAAATCTAGCAGATCGGCATCGGTGGGAGGGACCCACGATTTTGCTACCTGTCCCCGGTTCTAGATACCCCTCCAACTCCAAAGCATGTTCTCGTGTTATCACTGCCTTCATGAAAACCAAGGTGCCCCTTTTCAAAATCTCCCACCTGCTGGATGTCTTCTCTCGTGGGCTCTCTGGGGGTCACCTGCCCCAGACAGACCACAGAGGAGAAGGTTTTGGGCCAAAGATGCCCCAACAGGCAAGACAAGTTGAGCCTCCACTCCAGCCTCCCAAACACAAAGGCATTCTCCTCTGCGGGGTTGCAAGCTTGTTTTGTTTACTGCCAGGCAACATGTGCAGAGGAGAAAGCTGACTGCATCCTGACCAAGAAAAACAAAAGTCGGGCAGCCGGTTTTTTTTTAAGCATTGTGAGTAGAGCTTCGGCAATAACATCTCCCACCCGAAATAGCTGTGTAAAGGGGGCGGAGGAGAAGCCCTTGTGGAGGTTAAAGAAAACAAGAATTAAAGAGCGAATGTGATTTGTGGAGCCGGAGAATGGAGGCATCTACACCTCGGCGGGAAGGGTGTCCTGGGGACCAGGTGTCCTGGACGAGTCCTCCCAGCACATCCCCATCCTGCCAGGACTGGGAACCGAACTTCCCAGCTTCGGGTCTAGGCTAGAATTCAGAGGGACTCAGGGATGTGGAAGATCAGTCCTGGACCAGCTGCTTCTGAGGACCCAGCAGGTGGGAGGACACACCTGGCCAGGTGCTGTGGAACATTCAAATAGGAGCTGCCTGCACCAAAGCAGGAAGGAAGTTTAAGACCAAGCACATCACCTTCTCCCATGGGGACCCTGCTTCCTAGGAGGCCCACGGACCTAATACCTCCCGGGGGGCAGAACGTGGGGAGAAGGACTTCTCCTCAGGACCACAGGTGGGACTCAGAGCAAGCAGGGCCCTTGTGGTCCTAACTGTTCAGAAATGAACAAGGATGCTACAAGCCTGGCCCAGCCTCCTGCCGTGGCCAGCCCTTCACTTGAAGAACAGTCATCACAGGCAGCAGGGATGGTGGTGCCAGCAGCCCCTCAGCCCCCCATGCACCCAGAGCCTCGGGCTTCCTTAGCACCCTACGGCCTGTCCCTGGTGAGGGTGTAACCTTCACACGGGCTGCAATTTCACTCCATCCCCTTTATTTCAGTACACACCAAGCCCAGACAGTCTTCCAGAGTTTTCGGTAGCTAATCAGTGGAGTGATGGCTTTTCCTCTGGGAACCGTTTTGTTGCTTTCTCACCAAGTTATGTGACAGGCAGACGCCCATCAGGTCAAACAGGACAGTCGCCCACACCCCAGGAAATGTCTCCTTCCACCACATTATGTGAGCGCAGACAGAGTCGGCAAGCGGGAGGGGCGAGGAAGGAGACAGAAGTTTGAGGAAGGACTCACACTGAAGGTCACAAGAGTTGGGGGACAGCAGGTCAGGATAAAGTCAAGGAGGCAGACCCTATGGTGGAAAACCCAACCAACCCATCACGCTTCCCAGAATCAGCCTCCCAGCAATGGGTCTGCCAGGAAGCAGCACATCCAGGGTTCAACCCCCTTCACCCAACAAATCCAAACCTACACCCCAACAGGCAGGCACCCTAGCCCAAGACCAGACCTATTTCCACAGACCTGAGCGCGGCTAATTGAGAGTAGTAAACAAATCCAGTTCTAGACAGCACAGAAGTTTCCCAAACCGTCAGCTTGTTTTCCTCCCAACAAAACACGGTGATTTCCCTCCGTTGTCACATTTCCTCCCCTAAACTTTTCTTTCTGCAACCCCTCTACAGAGGCTAAACTGCAAACCGCTGAGGACGGAAACGCAAGAGCAGCCCCGCCGGGATGCAGCAGGAGTACCTTCTCCGTGGAGCAGAGGGGCCGGTGCCCAGAGGCTCGCTGCCCTGCCGAGCCGTGGAGGGCTGCTGTCGGGATGGAGCACGCTGAGGATTACGCGTCCCCGTCTCTGCGACCAGACCTTTCGGCGGCTCGGACCAACTGTGCGAGCGAGGCACTTAGCAATTATCTGCTGGCGCTGACGCCCCGCCCTCTGCTCCTGCGATTGGCTCCCGGGTCCCGGGCAGGACTGCATTGGTTTCAGACGACCTCACTCATTGCCTTGGCTCCTACTATTACCTGAGCCATCAAAGGAAATAATTCCAGGTTTCATTGACAACCTGTAAGGCTCTCCTCCAACCCGGTGTGGGAGCGGCCCTGGGAGTCCAGTGGAGGAAAGAGGGGAGAGTAGAAAAAGTGGGGGTGGGAGAGAGGGGGAGCCGAGAAAGGGTGGAGGGTGAGAGAGAGAGAGGGAGGGAGAGAGGGAGGAAGGGAGAGAGAGAGAGAGAGATGGAGAGAGAGAGGGAGCTATCAAGCAATCAGATTCCTGCACCAGCATTTTAACTTCCACAAAACAGAGCCCATAGCAACAATTTTCTGGCCTTATTTTTCCCCCAACTGGTGAATGTTCCTGAGGGCAGGGAGAAATATGACGGTGGTGTTTCTGCCTGTGTAACACAGGCTCTGGGAAGCAGAGCAAGGTAAAGCCTGGAGGAATCTAGTGATGTATTTCCCGGGGCCACCCTGGAGGGCATGTGAAGGTCATTTTAGATTGTTTGGGAGGACAGATTATGCACCTTCCCTGGATTTATCCATCTGTTCTTTCCCTCATGGTCCACCCAACCTGAGAAGACAGTTTCCTTTTGCACCTTATTCAGTCTCAGGAGAGCTGATTTTAAAGTCTGCGAAAGTCTGGAAATCCTCACTGGCCTCACAGGGAGGTCCAGAGAGACAGGCATTCCCCAAGCTAGTAATTCTGCTTGGACCCTGACTTTTGCTTGTTCCCACGTGGCTTCAGTGAATTGCTTAGACTCACATCATCAACCAAAGCAAGGAAGGAGAGGAAAAGGAACTCATCACAGGGTGAGAACAGTCCAAATGCTTTTCCTTGTTCAACAAGGAATCATAGAGCATGAGTCTTGCTCTTTTTCTTTCCTTAGTGTATATTTTTCACTGTATAGAAAGGACATCATTTGATAGTGGACATCATTTGACAGCTGAATTTTTTAAGAGGAAGAAAAAGAATTTTAAAAGGGCCTTTTAAAGGAAGCTCTTGGAATATCAAATTTCAGATTAGATAGAACTCGCCTTTCACCCTTTTCCTTCTGGGATCCGCATGTCTCAGAGCGCAGGCTATGGTTCCAGTTCGTCCCCTGTAGCCTCAGACAATTGCAATCTTTATCACCATCTGCATCCTTGGAGGCAAAAGTTCCTGCTGCCTTGTTCAGTGAGCTTCTGCTTCATGGGGATATGCCTGGCTTCCCTAAACACATTGCAAGCTCTGTAGGGGCAGAGCCGGTATCATGTATATCTTTATAACTCCAGTGACAGCACATAGCACTCAATAAGTGGGCTGACTAAGAAAACCCAATTCAAAACGTAGAGCGTACCTCTGAGCCTCCTGGCATCATTATTCCACTGTGATCACTCATCCAGCTGGTGGGGTGGGGAAGGGGCCCATCCTGGATTCCAGGAGGTAAAAATTCAGGACAAAACACTGTGACAGCTACCGCCGTCCCTCCAAGCTCTCAGTGCCCCTATTCTCTCTGGAAAATGAGGCAGCTCTTCACTCCATGTCTTCTTACTCCCTCGAGCGCTGGAAGGAAATGAGAAGATGAGGGACACACATTTTATTTATGAGACATATACCTCAAAAAATTAAGTCATTTCCATAGTGGCTTTCCAAATCTCAGCATGGCTAAAAGGAGAGTGACCCTCTATTAGGAGTCAAAAAATAGGACAAGGGGTGTAGCAAAGTATTTGTTTTCTATTTCCTTCCTTTGTCTAGGTGAAATTCTTACAAAGCCCCAAGGATGAAATTAACCTTAGCTGTTCCTTTGAAATTGACCCTGTCCCAGAAAATCTGGCATGTTCAGTCATGGAGTAAAAGTCATAAATAATACTTTCATGATTTAAGCCATAAGATTTCCACTTCCACAAGAAAGCAGAGAGCGAGAGCAAGAGGGAGGGGATATGGGGATATATGTATATGTATAGCTGATTCAGTTTGTTATACAGCAGAAACTAACACACCATTGTAAAGCAATTATACTCCAATAAAGATGTGAAAAAAAAAAAAAAGAATGCCTTTGATGGGCTCATTAATAGACTGGACAAGACTGAGGAAAGAATCAGTGACCTTGAAAACCTGTCAACAGAAACTCCTGAAGCTGAAGGGCAAAGAATAAAAGAATGAAAACAAGAACAAAATGCCCCCCAATTTGGGACAATTACAAAAGATGTTAACACTTGCATAATGGGAAACCCAGAATAACAAGAAAGAAAGAAGCAGAAGTCTATTTGAATAATGGGTGGAATCCACAGATACAGGAATCTCAGGGAACATGAAGCAGGATAAATACCAAAAATTAGACACCTGGGCACATCATACTCAAACAGCAGAAAACCAAAGACAAAGAATATCTTAAAAGGAACCAGAAGATATTAGGAAGCAGCTTGCCTATAGAGTAACAATGATATGAACTGAAGCAAATCTCTTGTCAGAAACCATGCAAGCAAGAAGAGAGTGAAGTGTTTAAAGTGTTGCAAAAAATAACCCCAGCAAACTAGAATTCTGTATTCGGTGCAATTATCTGTTAAACATGAAGGAGAAATAAAAACTTTCTCAGACAAACAAAAACTAAGGAAATTTGTTGCCAGTAGACCTGCCTTGCAAGAAATATTAAAAGAAGTTCTTTAGCAAGAAAAAAAAGGATATAAATCAGAAACTCAGAGCTGTATAAAGGAAGAAATAAACGAAGGTAAAATGAAAAAAAAAACAAAAACGCAGGCTTCAGCTCTGTGCCTTCACACTATCCCACTTCTCCCCCTTAAGAAAAAATAAGAGAAATAAACTAAATTATAAGAACTCTCTTGAGCACCTATCAAAGGTTCAGTCATCCTCAAAGGAAAAGGAAAGCATTTCAAGTGATTTTCTAAGATGCTTTGTCTGCCAAACAGCAAGTCCTTACATGTACTTTTTGCCTTTTGAAGATGAAAGAGAGAGAGAGAGAGCTGTAAACAGTTGTTTATGTCAGTGCCTTTTAAACTGCCTGGTGGTGGTGGGATGAATTGGGAGATTGGGATTGACATATGTACACTAGTATGTATAAAATAGATAACTAATAAGAACCAGCTGTATAAAAAATAAATAAATAAACTTCAAATAAATAAATAAATAAACTGCCTGGTCATAAAATATTCTCTTTGAGAGAAGGATGATCCCTTTGTGTCCCATAGATCAACTGCTTAATTCTGAGAGTTGGAGAACGCAGATGAAGTATGCGGATTCCACTGGTGCTTGCATTTGTATTAAATATCAGCTCCATACCATTTAAATGCACTGAGGTATGAAATGTACCGAATTCCATCTTGTGGCCAGTGCCCTGGCTAAAGCAGTCCATTTCGATTTAACAATTTCAGTGCATTAGTGACCTGAAAGGCTTTGGAGGGGGTTCGCGTTCCATTTTCAGCAATTAAGGGAAGGCTGTGGGTTGCTGTATTAAAATACAAATTAAACAGCAGCCGTTGGAGCTCCCGTCCTCCTTGTGGGTAACCACCTGCTACAACAAATTACCCTGACCTGCAGCGGAGGCTGGAGAAACCCTGTGTTTACCCTCCTGCTTATACCATTTTGTCAGTTATCATTTATTTATGCCAAATTCTGTTCCTAAAAGGGAAAAGAGGAGAATAAATCTAGGCAATGCCAAGAAAAAAGGAAATGTGTGAAAATGGGAGAAAAAACAACAACAGAAAAAAGAGAGGGTGACTTTCAACCTTACATCTTTGCTAATTGAGTTGAGCCACACGGTACTGTGTTGGAAAACATGACATTAGCAAGATTTCTGAAAACCAGCATTGGATGGATGAAGGCACAGCTTCCGAAGTAGAGAAACTTGGAGGAACACAGGCACAGCTTTCCATTCTGGCTGATGGTTGTTGTGAAACTTTATGTAATCTGATTCCTGCCCCCTACACCCACCCACACCACTCCCCAAATCAAACCTGTGGAGCCAGTGACATTTCCTCTAAGTACAAGAGGAGATTGTGGTTGCCAGGAAGGTGTCAGTCACTGTGAACCATTCTTAATGATTTCATTAATTACTAATGAGCCTTCAGAAAGTTGGTATTAAAATAGACAGGGCTTCCTGAGCTTTGAAGACAGTATTTTCCTATTTATAATACCCTGCTAAATAAAAGCAGGTGACTCTGGGGGTTTCAAATCATGATGATATTGTCAATAACCTGAACGAGAGAGAGAAAAAGACAGAAACAGACAGATGGACAGACAGCAATCTGCAAGACTAAATTGCCCACCTAAATTCTGTTAGCTTCAGTTAAATTCTTCATAAGAAACATGGGGCTGAACGCTGTCATGAACTCTTGTCCAGCAATGCACCAGTTGACAGACGCTGGAGAACTGAATGAGGAAGGGCGGCTGCCTTCCATGAAGCTGGCGGATGACCGTGAGAGAAGGCACCTTCCAGATCAAAGGGCTGCACACGCGAATGTGACTATGGGGCCCCCTGCCTGCCAGGACCCATGTGCTGACATACAGTCTTCTCGAAAGTACCCATCCAACTTGTTTACAAAACCTGCCGCACATCATTCCCTCATTTGTAAATCAGGGTAATATTATTATTTCTAGGGCTGTGGAGAGTATGATGGCAAATCAACCTACAAAGGACCGTACAGATGTCCTAGCACTTGATATTGAGGGACCACATCTTGGCATTGGCGAATATTCGTGGGACACACAGTCACTCTGCTCTAGTAGCCCAGATGTCAGATCAGCTCTTGGAGTGGGACCAGAAGATGCTCACAGGGGCAGAAAAGATGCTCCAGGCACAGAGCAAAGCCTTGGGCAGTGAGGTGTCATTTCCTATTGCTTAAGGAAATTCTCAAACTGTCCCGTGATACACTCCATATGGAGAAGAGTCCCTGGGGGTGTGACAGTGTCATGCAAGGGACCTGCCATAAACCAAAATGGCTTCAAAAATGCATATTTTATTACGAAAGTCACGCCAATTTTGTATTCTACTCCAAAACGTTTGTTTTAGTACATGAGTTAAAGAATGAGTTGCCCCAAATATTTGTATAACACTGAGTTTCCAGGAAGATGCTGCATATTTATGAGTAGCCTGGGGTTTGAGAAACACAAGCCTCAAGTTTCTAGTCTGCCTTCTGCCTGGCTGTCAGAGTCAGGTGAAACCTGGCCCCATCCCACCTGTGTAACTGCCTCCACCCTCATCCTCACGGACCACGATCCCAGCACAGCCTCTCTGAGCATGCTCACTCCAGCCTCCTGGCCTCCCGGTGGCTGCGCCAGTGTCTCCCTCGCACCTGCCTCCTCCTGTGAGATCGCAGCCGTCCTCCAAGGTCCAGACGCATCTCTCCTTCCGTCACCTCTCCTGTCTGCCAGGACGCTTCAATTTTACCCTGCACCACACAAGTTAAAATTAGTTACATTCCTGTTTGTATTTTCATTATTGTTTCCATATGGCCATTTTCATATCTGCTACTACATGTTATGTTTATTTGGTAGCCTTAACACCACCCCCATGTCACCCCCAAATCCACAGTGATACCCACAGCAGTTAGGACAGTGCAGACCAAACACTTAGAAATCCCAACAATGAACAGCTGACGACAACGTGGACAGATCAACTTCTTTCACAGCTGGAAGAAATGGACATCTGGTAACATCTAGCACAAGGGTCATCCCGACCTGTTCAAAACGTTCAGGGGAGAGTGTAGCATCCCATCTCGGCCTCTTTGGCCATCCAAATGCATATCGCACTTAGCATCAGGGGAAAGCAAAGAGCTGAAAGCATCACAGTGACATCAGGACCGGATTTTCCCTCCTTCTACTCCCGTGTTCTTCCTCCAGCAAGGAGGGAGCCTGGGTAAGGCCAGAGAGGTTTCTTTTAGCCTAAGAATGCATTTAAGTTACCGAGGAAAAGTGATAAACATTAACAAGGAAATACTGGTCTGTCATGAAGACGTATTTGAAGGGAGTACTTTCTATCAAGCATATTTGCCTCCTTTGAAATGAAGAGAAGATCCTGGGGGGAAGGCAGGGGCAGAAAACCTGCGGGGAGTTGCAACTGAAGAGGAAGATGAGGGATGGAACTCCTGGACTCTCATCCAACATGGTCACCGTTAGCACTGAAAGGTGTCTGATGGAAAAAGCAAATTAGTGTTTTTGCACAATCCTCTGCATTCTATGCTTGGGATTGGCTGGTACTAAGAATGTCTTCAGGCTGGACTTGGGCTGCACACCTTTCCAATTGCTGTGACATAACCAGCAGTTTCCATTGCAGTGCCACAGAAGTAAAGAGCTGGTGTAGCAATCCCCCCAAATTGTTAAGGAATTATGTTCGTCAGTACTCTCTCTTAGGAGAGCATCACGTGTCTAGAAAAGGCAGCTCCCACGGGAAACTTATTCTCCAAGGGTTACTGTATACTAGTCATCTTCCCCTTCTGTCTTAGAAGTCACCTTAATAAGCTGTGTTATCTCAAAATCTGAGATAAAAAATGTAAATAGAAATTAATTACACATAACAGTTGTGGTCTTTGGTTAACTAAGTGTCTATTGTTCTTTAGACTTAAATAAAGACTCTTGAATCCCCTCATGCTCAGACTGCTGGAGGGTTTCTCCCCATCACCTGGACATCTATTCTGAGCTACTCTCTAGAAGATGGGTGTTCATTTCCTTTGTAAAACCTCCCCAAATACCAACTTCCCTTGCTTTCTCCCCACCAGGACCCCCATTGGTCTGCTGGTAGAGCTCTGAGCCTTTTATCCTCTGTCTTGACAAAGGCTCTGGACAGCTTTTTTCAAAGGGGAGCCAATAAGATACCCTCAGGGTCCCGCTAGCCACCAGCCCCCACCAAAATTGTCTCCTTTCTCCTCCATGAGAGATGGTTCTATTTACCACTGGCTTATTAATGGAAGCAGGTAGTTTTTTTTTAACTTCATTTCATGATTGTATGACAATCAGGTCTATTTTAAACAAAGTCCCTTTACACGTGGGAAGAGTAGGGCATGACCAGTCATTGTCGATTCCCGCAGAGACCAGGGCAGAAGGCATGGGACAGATGAAGCGACAGTCTTGGCATATGGACTGGAGACGGTGCAGCTCTTCCAGGGATCTTAAGAAACAGGAAGACCCTCTCCTCTTGTTGAAATGGTTTAAATGAACGTCTCCCTGAAGGAGGGCTGCCATGTTCCCTCAGACCTTTTTCTGATTTCTAAATTCCAGTGATTTATCTTTTCTGATCCCCTCCTCCTTTCCCCTCCTTCCTCTTTCTCTCTCTTTCTTCCCTTTTCTTATGACTCCTGTTTTCTTTTTCAATTTTCAATATTAGACCCTCTTGATAAATATTCATAAAACTGTCATTTTCCTCTTGTAAGTTAAACTATACTGACCATTGAGCCATTTCAAGCAAAGGAGATATGAAAATCTCACCAAATGGAATAAATAAAATCCCACCCCTTTGCCTAGATTGTCTAGAGAAGAAAAGAAGAGCAGATGTTCAATTTTAAAAGATTTTAGGCTACAAGTTGTTTGTGAGGGCAGAGTGACATAAAGGAACAGTAGGTGGGTCTATGGAACATTGTGTTGATTTTTCTCAGGAGTTGGTTTGGGGGGTTATTCTCAGGTAACCTCAGCAAATGACTCCTTGGTGCTGAAATTCATTAACATCAGTCCCATTTTGAAGCCTGTAGCATGAATGTCTGAGGGGGCTGGGTGACAGAGAGGAAGAAAAGAATGATGGAGCCAGCATTTCAGCTTAAATCTTCTTAACATCAGTTTTATTGATACAAAATGTCTGAGTGATGGAGTTTCAGAATCCAGCTCTGCTTTTTAGCTATTAAGGAACACTTAAGAAGGGCTAAGCTTCCAGAGGAAAGCTTGGAAATCGACACAAGCTCCTTAAGACAATCTCCATAGCCCAGGATACTGAAGGGCTGGAAGAGGATAAATATGCCAATGTATCTGCAGCAATATCACTGCTGTGACTAGAAGTGGCCTTTAATCTTTTTTTGCCAACTTTCAAGGCACTGCTGGGCTTCTGAGATCTACAGCTTCTATGAACGGGTGTTCTTTTCTTGGTCCTTCCCTCTTGGCTCCATTGGGAGCAGCATTGGGCTAAGGAAATGTGGTCCTTCTGCCCTTGTAACGGGCGCAGTGCAATGACCTGGTCTGTGAGAATAAGAGCACACATGTGGCAGATTTGTAAGTGAATGTTTGAATAAAGCTAATAATCAGTTGCACAGAAAGGCCCAGCTGGGATTCTCCATCTTGACTGATTAAGAAAATATTTCCTGAGGTTATGAAGTACATGCAGAGCTTCTCCAAAACTGGGAAAATTCTGCTGGACTCTTCACCCTGATACTGAAGGTCTTGAGAGGTGGGGGGGCGGGAGGTGGTCGTCAAGAAAAGTGTATCAAAGAGCCCCGACCAATAGAATATTTTAAAAACCGAGATCAACGAAAAGAATGTTTACTGTTCAATACGTACCAATGATGGGAGGTGGGGACTCTAAGAGCACAGCACCTGGTACCCACCAGGGCTCCATGAATAGGGGTTGAAGAAAGAACGAGGGGGTGAGTGAATTGTATCACTGGCTTAAACCTTTGGCTCGTTTAAGATGAACTTTCATTTCCTGGAGTAACGCATTGTATGTTTATAGGGGGAAATGATTTCCCTTCTTAACTTTACATTGAAAGATTAGGAACGCCTCCTCACCATCACATCTTTGTAAGTTCCTGTGCACACAGGCGACAACACACACAAAGCTACTTTCAACTTTTCCAATTTATTTCCTCAGATCTCTTCACCAGGTTTGGAGGGGCTCCTAACGCTGCGTAAAATCACCTCTGGGTAAAAGACTTTCTTAGGTCATCCTGGAAGGACCCCCTCACGTCATTGCTAACCTTTTACTTTATTTTCATCTGATCGGTGTCAAGGCCGTTGATGCTAAGAAGGGTTAGTGAGGAGTTGGAGTTTTAGGGAACTATCCTAAAATAGAATGTGTTTGTATTAGTCAGCTTGGGCTGCCGAAAGAAAATACCATAGACTGGGTGGCTTAAAAACAGTCATTCATTATGTCACAGTTCTGGAGGCTACAAGTCCCAGATCAAGTTCTGGCAGGATGGAGTTCTGGGGAGGTTCTCTTCCTGATTTGCAGATGGCCATCTACTCACTGTGTCCCCCTGTGGCAAAGAGACAGAGCTGTCTGCTGTCTCTTCTTATAAGGGCACGAATCCTATCAGATCAGGGCCCTACCCCATGACCTCATTTCGCTTTCATTACTTCCAAAAAGGCCCTATCACCTATAGTCACATTGGAAATTGGGACTTCAACATATAAATTTTAGGGAGACACAATTCAGTCTATAGTCATGATCTTTTATCTTATTGGAATAGTGTGAGTGTAATTCTTCCTGAAGGTGAAGAAATGGAATGTATGGCATCCCAATATCTTATACCTTCCAAATTGTATTTGTGTGTGGCTTCTGGAAATTATCTTCCTTTCCTTTCCTTATATTTTAGTTTAGCTATCAGTTATGACTCTAAGCCAATCTCTAGCTTCTAACAGATGCTTTTTCTTCAGCCTCTCCTTTTTCTTCTTGCTGTCATCACCATTAAATTCACTAATTGTTAATATTAGAACATTTTTAAAAATGTAATAGGACAAAAACCCTACTATTTGTACATTATGATACATGATGTCTGCACCATTTTTTGCAGTCTGCTGTATCCCTCCCTTTCATGGCCTCCAACTGCATCTTCAACCTTTGAAGCACCCTCCAGAATCCCAGGTCTGCATACTTCCCCTTGAGTGACCTCCTCCTCTGAACCCTGGTGTGACTGGCTCTCCCAAGCCCTACAACCTGCCCCTTCTCCACGTGAGCAGACGTGCAGGATGACAGAGCACCTCGTCCACCAGGAGATCTCTGTGCAACAAAGTAGGTGCTCAATAAATGCTTATAGAAGGAATGACACGTCTGTTGGTCTGACATAATGGCCACTCTCAGAGCAGGTTGAAAAAAAGATGTACCTAATTGACCGATATTTGGCATGTTGTTTTTAACCTGGCAAGAGCTGAATTAGGAATCAGATGATCTGGTGTCGATTCTCAGTTATGCCCTTTTCTATCAGAAACCTTGCCTGAGGTTTAGTTCCCATAACTTTAAAAGGTGTATCAAAGCCTATCTTAAAACAATGTTAGGAGGATTATTACATGAGCTAATGTATCTGAATTCATCAGCAGAGTGCTGGATACAAAGCAGTTCTCAGTACATGTAATTTCAGCCTGTCACAGGAGAACAATGCATGACTTCTTGATAATGTATTTATAGAAGTTTGCTGGACTGTTTACTACATTTTAGGTAAATTCTCCTTGATTGAAGTACACTGCTACAAAGTAAATTACGGTTCCTTCCTTATGAATTATAAAATAGCTCCTCTTAAAATGATTGCTTGAAAGGAATTTTGCAGGCCAAAGATAATAGTAATTTCCCTTTTTAAAATAATAACAGTAAAAAAAATATGTTAATCTTTTGAAACAATTCAAAAGACAGCGTTCAGGAACAATGTATTAAAGAAATAAAACAATAAATACAGTTTGGCACTTTAAACAATTATCAAAGTTATTTTAATCTGACCTGATTTTATTCTCCCAAATATGAAACTTTATGTACATACTTGTGTGTATCCATATATAGATATCAGCACAAAGGCTAGTGTGAGGCTTAACATACAACAAGCATTTCCATTAAAGTAAAAAACAAAATAAGTATATCTATTGTAACCATTTTTATTTAACATCGTTCTGGAGACACTAGCTTATACAACTATATGAAAGAGACAAGTATGAATTTTGAGGGAAAGGAAGTACAACTATTATTATGTGTGTGTGATATATAATTGTATTCTTAGAAAATAACGTTACAAGTACTACAAAATTTTAAATGCATAAAGATGTCTGGTATATAATTAATATACCAAGCTAAATATTTTTGTATAATTAAAAATTAGTTGGAAGATATAATGAAAATATAGTAAGAGGAAAGTTAAAATACTTGGGAATTTACATTAAAAATGTGTAACCTGTATGTGATTAAAATTTTTAAATGCATTAAGGGACACAAATGAACCATTTAATGAACAAAAGGCATGCCATGTTCTTGAGCAGAAATATGTAGTATCACAAAGATATCAATTCTCCCTAAGTTAATCTGTAAAATAATGCGCATAAAACCCACAGGACTTTTGGAAGGAGAGGGGCAAATAAACAAACAGGTTCCATTCTGTACAATAAAAAAATCAACAAGAAGGAAGAGTGAGAGTAGGAGTGTTTTGTTTGTTTGTTTGTTTGTTTTTTTGAGGACTTACCTGCTTTAAAATTTTTTGTTTAATTTTTTTTTATTTTTAACTTTTTATTTTATGCTGGAGTATAGCCGATTAACAATGTTGTGTTAGGTTCAGGTGCACAGCAAAGTGACTCAGCCATACATATACATGTATCCATTCTCCCCAGACTCCAGACTTCCCTGGAGGTCCAGTGGTTAAGACTCCAGCTTCCACTGCAATGGGCATGGGTTCGGGTTCGATCCCTGGTTGGGGAACTAAGATCCCATGTGCCGCATGGTGCCGCCAATAAAGAAAGAAAGAAAAAGAAAAATAAAAGTTGAGCCCCACCAATGGATCATTGAAGAAATCAAAGAGGAAATAAAAAAATACCTAGAGACAAATGAAAACAAAAACACGATGATCCAAAATCTGTGGGACACAACAAAAGTAGTTCTAAGTGGGAAGTTTATAGAAATACAATCTTACCTCAGGAAACAAGAAAAACTACTATTAAAATATATTGTAAGCTATAAGAATTAAGAGAATGTTGTACTGTTTCTTGACTATGCAGAATAATTAATGGCTCTAAATAGAAGTCCCAAAGTAGATTCGAATTTATGTTATAAAGGTAGCATTTCAAATCAATGTAGTAAACATGGCTTATTTTATAAATGGTACTGGGATATCTCGGCTACTATCTGAAAAAAATAAAGTATAATCTTTAGTGCATATTTTACATGAAAGGAACTTCAGATGAATGAAAAATTTAAATGCAATAATGGGAATACTAAAAGTAGTCGAAGTATACTGTGAGGAGATTTTGTATGACAGATTTTAATGGGGAGAGCCTTACTAAGTATGATAACAAAATCCGAACACAAATAAAGAGAAAGATCCACACATTTGTTCACAACAATAAAAAAGCTTCTGAACTGCCAACGGGGGTGGAGGGAGAGGGGAACAGGGGAGGTGAGAGGCACCCAGTAAACAAGATCAGAAGGCAAGTAACAAAATGGAAGTAAAATTTGTGAATAATGGTACAGAGAAACAATGAATTGCCTTAATATATAGAGATCTCTTGTAAATCAATAAGAGAAAAGACCAGTAACCGGTAGGAAAATGAGCAAAAGAGAAAAACAGAATATTTCTGCAAAGCCTCTTAAACATAAGGATGTTCAATACAACTGAGTCTGAATAGAAATGAAAAATACAACCAGATATTTTCCACCTACCATAATCGCACCTAGCCTAAAAGTGAAAAACGTTTGATAGGGTGTTGGCCATGGTGGGGAGAAACAGGTACCCCAATCTTTGCAATTCTCTAGAAATGTCAACAAAATGTCAACAAAATGTAAGACACATCCTCTTTGTCCTCACAATTTCACTTCTAGGGATTTATACCCCAGAGAGATAGATCCCCTTATGTGTGAAATGATGTATGTACAAAGATATTTATCACAGTACTATTTGAAATAGCAAAAGAGAGGACGTGACCCAAATGTGCTAAATAAATTCTCGTACCTCCAGACAATGAAAGACGATGCAGCCATTTAAAAAGAAAGAGGCGACTGGATGGGACCTGATGTGTTAGCAGCCCCCAAGGGATGTTGCCAAATAATCAAAGTAGGATGAAGGACGCCACGAATAGCAGAGAAGTGTGTAGTTATGTATGGGCCTGTCCACATATGGGATGGTCTGGGGGGCACATGGAGACCTGTTGGCAGTGAGTCCGAGGGAGGGGACCTGCTTGGCTTGAGCCAGGAGTGAGAGGGAGACCACTTTCTGAATCTATAATATGCACATATTGTTTTAAAAAATAAATAATGTTTAAAGCCCTTGACTTTGTTCTTTTGCTTAATGCAATCTTGAAGGGAGAAAAGAGAGTTTAAAAGGCAAATAGTATTAGGGAGATACGGCCAGAGACCAGAAAAGTAAATGTTACCTTTTCTGCTTCTCATCCACACAACTACATGTTCAAAAAATAATATTTAAATGAGTTTTCTGCATAACAACTATATCCCTGTGACCGTAGGGAGATTGCCCCTCCTCTGCTGGCCTCAGTTCCTGCATTTTTATAATGAGATCATTGGACTGGATGCTCTGCAAGTTCCCTCCAGCTCCAGAATTCTATAAAACACTACCCTGGTCTTTCCCTGAGGTCATTTTATTAACTTGCTTCAACATTAGCCCACAAATTAGGGATTACCAGCTGCTGACTATTGCTTGAAACTTCCTCTTCATTTAAATAAAATGGTTCCCTTATCAACCTTTCTCTTAAAGCCAAGCTTATAGGAACAGACTCTATCTGTGTATCTTTTTTTACTAACAAAGCCTGTTTTCGTATACAACCCAATTTATACCATTGTCTGTTTTCTAAAAGCCAGTCTTCCTTCTGGTTCAAACAATGCCTAACCGAAATTTAAAACATGGCAAACTTTACATCCAAAGGGGAGGAATGAAGTAGTTTCACTTCATAGGTTTTTTTTTTTAAGGCAGGACAATGCTCAGGAAAGAATTTTTCACTTCCGGTTAACAATCAATTTGCAAAATCCTCCTCTGTTCTCTTTTCTGAAAGGCACCGGGGGCCTAGGATATGCTTCTCCACTGGACCAGAGGGGTTTCTAAACACGGGGAGGGGGAAGGGTAAGCTGGGACGAAGTGAGAGAGTGGCATGGACATATAGACACTACCAAATGTGAAATAGCTAGCTAGTGGGAAGCAGCCGCATAGCATAGGGAGATCAGCTTGGTGCTTTGTGACCACCTAGAGGGGTGGGGTAGGGAGGATGGGAGGGAGACGCAAGAGGGAGGAGATATGGGGATATATGTATATGTATAGCTGATTCACTTTGTTATAAAGCAGAAACTAACACCATTGTAAAGCAATTATACTCCAATAAAGATGTTAAAAAAAAAAAGATTACATTCTATTGGAGGAAAACAGTCAATAAACAAATATACAAATTAATTAAAAAAAAAAAAGTGGGTCTGTTTCCAGGGGCCTATTTAGCCAGTGGGTTCATCACCCGAAACCTCAGGCTCCCTTTCATTATTCCTGCTTGATCCTGCCTTTTGATAATTTCCAGTAAAGCACTGTGTCTTATTTTCTGCTTTAGACAAGCTTAAGGGAGAGTTTCTTAAGTCACTTGACCAAAATATATTTTGGAGCATGGAAAGAACATAGTTTCTTTGTTTTTGGGGGGTTTTTTTTTCACAAAAGGATTACTTGGATTCAAAATCTTGTTCACTGACTTGTTAATCGTGATGTAGTGACATGACCAATTTCTCAGCCTGTTAGAGGCTTTAATTTCTTTTTCACAAAATGTAAAGAATAACACCTACCTTGCAAGGTTTTTTGCAAAGATTCTAAAAAACACGTAGTACGTAAAATAGATAATATATGTAACACGAACAGTGTATATTGTATATATATAATTGTCAATGAAAAAATGTTGCCTGCCATATCAGTAAACAAAGGATGTTGCAGCCATCAAGCCATCACATTATAGCCGCCCCAAGAGTGAACCCTGAGGAAACTCAGGATGGAAACAGGATGCCCACCATCTAGCAGTCAACTGCCACAGCCTCCCCTGATGGTGCACCCCGAGGGAACTCAGGATGAGAAAGCACAGGATACTGGCCCACATAGCTGAGGTGCATATCAAAGGAAGGGTTTCAGTGAGCCCAGACTTTTGCATCTTCCCATACACAGAAAAACACTAAAAATTCATTAACTCGAGATGTCTGGTTTTCTTTAATTAACAGGAATCTTTCGATGTTCCGATTACCTGGTCTTTGTTGCAAAAACTCCTATAGTTGATGGTTCCTCCCTCTCCTGTTTGGATCAGTCCCTCAGAGAGAGCTGAGAGGCTGTGTCCCAGGCTTCAGTCCTCAGTTTTGCCCACCAAATAAAACATATTTCTCAACTTTGAGGTTGTGCATTTTTTTCAGTCAACATAATATATATGTTAAATATACATATATAGAATATATATACACAAATATACATATATATTAGTGTAGGGGGTAAAAACATGGACTTTTCCTTGTTATTTAACCACTCTGAACCTCAGTTTCCATTTCAGCAAAATAGACATATTAACAGGTCCTAAATCACAGTGTTGTCAGAAGGGCTAAACACACATAAAGCATGTACCCACTGTCTGGCAAACAGTAGGAGCTCAACAAATGTTGTCCAATGGCAAGGCAGCCCTCAAGATACCAGCGGTCAGTACGTGGTGGGTATTATGATTATTGTTCATTTCTTTCAGGGGCAATCTGGAAGCGCAGAGGCAGAGGTTTGGAGGAATTTTAGGGGTCCACGCAATACACCCAGGAGGGAACAACACAGATCCCCTGAGTGGGGTTCAGGGAGCACCTCAGCAGCCCTGGCCCTTCCTGCTCTCTCAGTTGGGAGGGTCTCAATGCTGGGCTTTGTATTTTCAAAAGATGGCCCGGGCCTTCTTCAGAGAAGAGGAGGTGACAGACAGCATGATGATGGCTGATGAAGGTGTGGGATGATGAGCGGAGAGTCAGCTTGTACCAGAAACATCAACACTCAACCAATGCCTGGCTCTACTTCCTCACCTGTTTATTGACGACTAGGCTTTATCTAGTTTCAGGACTAGAGTAAAACACAAGGATTCGAAATAGAGTCACAGATGTAGAAAACAAACTTATGGTTACCAGGGGGGGAAAGTGGGGAGGGGAGAGGGATAAATTGGGAGATTGGGATTGACATATACACAACACTACCTATAAACTAGATTACTAATCAGGACCTACTGTATAGCACAGGGAACTCTACTCAGTACTCTGTAATGACCTGTATGGGAAAAGAATCTAAAAAAGAGTGGATTATATGTATATGTATAACTGATTCACTTTGTTGTACACCCGGAACTAACACAACATTGTAAATCAACTATACTCCAATAAAAATTTTAAAAAAACACACACAAGGATTCTCCAAAGATCTTCTGTTTGGACCTGATTCCTAGATCTTCTTCTGGGAATTGGGGGTGGGAGGAGAGAGAGTAAAGGAAACAGTGGGGTGGGGCGGGGGGACGTGCATAGGGAAATGAGCGCTTCATGGTGGAAGCACTGAAGCACCACAAAAGGAGTTCCATCGATCCTGGAGAAATCCCCTCAAGTCCCCTCCAGGAAAACTTCAAAACTCAGGACTGTCGATTCAGCGCACCTGAAAAAAACAGGGCAGATGGACGTCAGGACCCCGTTGGGATCCTGCAGTTCCACGGCTGTGGCCCCAGCAGTTTTGAGGGCAAACAGCTCACTCCAGAGTATTGATCCAGCCACAGCAAGGTGCAATCCGCTTAAAAAAAAAAAAAAGTCTGTTTGAGAAATAGACCCACAGACACAGAAAACAAAATTTCGGTTACCGAAGGGGAAAGGGTGAGGGGAGGGATAAATTAGGAGTGTGGGATTAACAGAGACACACAGATATATGATATATGTAAAATAGATGAACAACAGGGTCCTACTGTAGAGCACAGTATTACTGTGCTCAATATTACTCAATATCTTGCAATAAACGATAATGAAAAAGAATCTGGAAAAGAATATATATATGTATGTATGTATACGTATGTATGTGTGTATGCATAACTGAATCACTTTGCTGTACACCTGAAACCACCAACAATGTAAATCAACCATTCTTCAGTTTAAAAAAATTTAAAATAATTTAAAAATAATTTTAAAGTCTGTGTATGTACAGCAACCCTACCCCGTCAAGCCGGGAAGACGAACAGCAGTTAAGTGTAGACAGAGGCAACCCACCACATTGTCCCCAGCACGCAACTCCAGACATGGTCAGAAGCCTTTTACTGCCTGAGAGTTTTAGCACATGAGGGGGAAGCTTTTCAACTCAATTAGCATTCAGTGGTCCTGATGCTCAATCACAGGGATCAGCTGGGAAGTTACTAAAGCCATTACCAGGGGCTGGAGTCGCCAGTTGAGTTTGAAACGTCAGTGCCTTTCCCCTGACACCACCTCCCCTCTTCCCACTGTCCCTCCCAATCAGAGGTCCTGATAATTTGGTAACCTTTCACAACAGCAGGGAGTCATCCTTCAGTCTTGGGATCAGGGACTTTGAAATACCCAAGGAGTCAATTACAGCTTGGCTCTGTCCCTGGGAAAAGAAAGCAGCATCCGAGAGGTGGAAGGAATTGGGGTCCTGGGCAACGCGGGCATGTGAGTTCCGAGGCGCCTTCTCCCAGATGGTGCCTGCATCCCACCAAAGCTTCCGAGGAGACCACAGCCTGTAGGGGTAGAAAGAAGAGCCTGGGAAGACCCAGCTCAAGGTTGCTCTAAGCAAAAGAGAATATGAATGGAGAATTGTCTCGAATTAGAGGAGGATTGCAGGAATGTAACCCTTTGTATTCTAAAGATCTGACAGTGAATTGGTAGGTAGGTAGGACCTTGGCTAGTTGTTAATCAATACCCATTGGCCCTTTCTCTTTGCTGCATCCAGATTCCCTTCGACAGCCCCCTTGCCTCTGGGTGGGGCCCTGGGACGAGCCCTGACCAGTGGACCATGCGCAGAAGTGGCTCTGTCCTCTCTGGGCAGAAGAGGCCAAGAGCGTGCGTGCCTTCTCCAAGCTCCCTGCTTCCAGCGCGGGGCTCTGAGGACCTGAGGAAGGTGACGCCACAATGTTGAAGGACCCTGAGTCCCTCACATCTGCAAAGAACAGAGTCTCCCACTCCAACCCTAGCCAGTAAATCGAGCAAGAAATAAAACTTGAACCTGTATGGATGAAGAATGTCGCCTGCCCTGTCAGTCAACAGAGTGTTGCAGCCGTCAGCCATCATCAGCCATGGCAGCCATCCCCGATGGTGCACCCGGAGGGGACTCAGGATGGAGAAAAGCAGGATGCTGGCTCTAGATAGTTCAAATGCACATCAAAGGAAGGATTCCAATGAGCCCAGACTCCTGCCTCTTCCCATACATAGAAAAATGCTAAATTCATTAACTTGAGATGTCTGGTTTTTCTTTAATTAACAGTAATCTTTTGATGTTCCGACTACCTGGTTGTTTTGGGGTTTTATGTTTTGTTTTGTTTTGTTTTTGCAAAACTCCTATATGTCCTGGTTCCTCCCTTCCCTCTTCAGTGCAATCTCTCAGAGCGATCTGACACTGCTTCCCGGGCTTAAGTCCTCAGCAAGTCCACCAAAAAAAAGATGATTCTCAACTTTTAGTTGTGCATTTTTTTCAGTCAACACCTGCTAAGCCACTGAGATTTTAGGTTGTTTGTTAGTACAGCTACCATCCATTATCCTGACTGACAAAATGACATAATCAGAATTACAAACAAAAATATCCATCATATATATATATATATATATATATATATTTATAAACAACAAAATAACTGAATTAACTGTCCAAAAAAGGGAGCTGGTTAAATAAAGGATGGTACACGATACAGCCGTTAAGACACGTCTTTAAAATGATGCTAATGACATGGGGATACGATAAAAAGTGAACTTATTGTTTTTTATACTGCAGAGTAGTAACCAAAAAGTAATTGTAAAATAATTTAAGTACTTTGCTTAGAGTCTTTGAAGGGGATTTATGGATCACAGATTTTTTGTTTTTAATTCTCCCTTTCCCGTCTTACCACAGCACTTGCTCCCACACTTCCTTCTTCAAATATTCTTGCACAAAATCCCCGCCACTAGCCTACTTACCTCTAGCCTCCCCTTCCTTTTTTCCCCAATACTGTACCCCCAAAACTAAAGGACAGTCCACCATGCAGAAAAGGAAGAATAGGTGGAAGGAGGGCAAGACTGCTAACAGTCACACATCAACAGTGCTCACCCAGAACCTCTGGCAAAAGGAACTTCATTTTTCTACATCTTTCCAGAATCAGAATCTTGCTCACCTCTGGCCCAGGCTCAAAGGGAGCTCTTGTCATCCGAGAAAAATTAAGGAGTTCTCCACTGCCTGTGAAAGTAACTGAGGATGCTTTCTGATACATTGCAGGCACGGAGAGAGAGCATGTTTAGCTTAGTCAAGGCCTCTTTCATGACATGGAAAGAAAAGAGGTCAAAGTTACATTAAAATGAAGAATCAAAGAGTTCTTTGATTTTTGAAAGAAATCATTAATTGCATGACTTTTGATCAGACTGCATGTCTTATCAAATCTGGAGCTCATACTTGCACGTGGATGAATAATACAAGAGTCCCCACAAGATCCCTCTTCCTCTGCAGCCCCATGTTTTTCTCCCTTTGGCTGGTGACAGTGGTTTTTCTCCTCTACGTGAGTTGGATGGGTTGGGAATGTGTCACTTTGAAAAGAAGATGCCCTAACACCTGTCCATAAAAAAGGCAGAGTTCTGGTTACCTCAGCCCTCCCATCCATTCTGGGCACCCACTCAGGGCTCCAAAATGATCTTGTTGGCTGGGCCTTCACAGTAGATAGGTGTGAATTAAATGACGAAGCTCTGGGCTGCGTCAGACAGAGGGGGCAAATCATAGTGTCTGATAGGACAGGTATTTTGCCTGTTTTTAAATTTCTACACAATGGGGGATCCTTTTCTAGGCTGACCCATCTGGAAGTTGCTTCCACCTCCCCCCCCCAGGTATCAAATTTAGCCTCAACAGAACATGGGCCCTCAGAGATGCCACAAACATAGAGACCCCAGAATGAGAAAAAGGAGAGCGCTGTAAACCTGGATCTCAAGGAGGACAGAAACAGGCATTTTGCAGACAGCATGAAAGGAAAGCACAGAAAATGACTCCACTTAAAACAGAATTTTGAGCTACAACAGCTCCGGGGACTTGAATTCTCTCCAGTTGGTAAATACATAGTTTGCACCATCGTACCACAGAATAATCTGAGATAAGACGAGAGACAGGGTACTAAAGATCGACAAAACCTAGATTTTGAGTGAGGAGGACTCTGAAATGGGCAAGAATAGAGACATTTGCACTCAATACAAAAAGCTGAGAGTTTTGTCCACCCTTGTGAGGAAGGTGAGTATTAAGAACCTCAGTAAAGGGGCTTCCCTGGTGGCGCAGTGGTTGAGAATCTGCCTGCCAATGCAGGGGACACGGGTTTGAGCCCTGGTCTGGGAAGATCCCACATGCCGCGGAGCAACTGGGCCCGTGAGCCACAACTACTGAGCCTGAGCGTCTGGAGCCTCTGCTCCGCAACAAGAGAGGCCGCGATAGTGAGAGGCCCGCGCACCGCGATGAAGAGTGGCCCCCACTCGCCGCAACTGGAGAAAGCCCTCGCACAGAAACGAAGACCCAACACAGCCAAAAATAAACATAATAAATAAATAATAAATAAAAGTTTTTTACAAAAAACCAAAAACATAAAATCTGGAAAAAAGTTGAACACCTATATACCCACTGCAGACTTTACAATTAGTATTTTGAAAAAAGAAAAAAAAAAGAACCTCAGTAAAAATGACTTAGAGTCTTCAATTAATCCTTTTCTTAGTAAAATTGGAGGGAGATAAACAACCTTAGTAATCGTTACGGATAATATCCGGACTATGGGTGTGTCATTGGCAATGATAGTATAACCATTCCTGGAGTATTACAATGGGCTGGTCATTGTCAAGGGCACTTTCAAATATTGTGCTGCTCTGCCCGAGCGCACTGCAGTGTAGATGTGATGAGTCCCACTTCACAGAACATAAACTGAGACTCAGAGAGGATATATGATGCTTTATAACACCAAATACAGAAAAATTTAAAGAAAAAAATGTCCCGTAGTCAAATCAGTACTGTTATTTTCATCACTTTTTCTGCACTTGTATTATTAAATTTTAACAAAATGAAATACTCCATCTAGTATTTTGTACCCTGCTTTTACACTACATCTTCCCACCATTAAATATTCTTGGAGAAAATCATTTTTAATGAATGAACTGTTTTCCATCCTTTTTTAAAAAAACATCTTTATTGGAGTATAATTGCTTTACAATGGTGTGTTAGTTTCTGCTTTATAACAAAGTGAATCAGCTATACATACACATATATCCCCATATCTCCTCCCTCTTGCGTCTCCCTCCCACCCTCCCTATCCCACCCCTCTAGGTGGTCACAAAGCACCGAGCTGATCTCCCTGTGCTACGCGGCTGCTTCCCACTAGCTAGCTATTTTACATTTGGTAGTATATATAAGTCCATGCCACTCTCTCACTTCGTCCCAGCTTCCCCTTCCCCTTCCCCGTGTCCTCAAGTCCATTTTCTACGTCTGCGTCTTTATTTTCCATTCTTAAGTTGGGCCATCCGTTATTTAACCAACCCCCTATTGTGGGATTTTTAGGTAGCTTCTAATATTTTTTCTATTACACTACTGGCTGAGATGAATATTCTTGAACATAAGTCTTGTACATAAATTTGACTTTCACCTTAGGATAAGATGCTAAAAGCAAAACTACTGGCTCAAAGTGTATGAACATTTTAAGGCTGTTGATACACAAATTGCCAAATTACCCTCCAGAAGGTTCGCACCAATTTCCATCCCCATCAGCAGCAACAGACGAAAACGGCCTTTTCCTTACATCCTTAGCAGCAAATTTTGTGCATTCTTAAAACTTTCTACCAATTAGATGAGCAAAAAAAAAAAATAGATTTATAACTTGAATTTCTTTGTTAGGTAGTGAAGTTGAACATCTTTCCATATTTATTGGGGATAAGCTTCTGTTCTATTGTGAATGCCCTGTCGCATCTTCTACCCGTTTATCTATCACTGTGTTGGGAGATGCTGGGATGCAGAACCTCCCTCGGTGCCTGGTGTGGTTCTGCTCCTGCTGACACAGAGTCCTCTCTCAGTGGAAGATGGCTGCTCCTTAGCACTGAGAAAAGTCAGCACCCCTACAGCCCGCCATGGGCCTGGAAGTGATGTCTCAGTGGCTCTGGAGGAATTACATTCAGGTCCCTGGATTTAGCAACTCACCAGCAACCAGAACTGGTACTTCAGGACTAAATGACTCTGCAGTGTATCAGTTCTCATGAACTTGACCTTCTTCCCACCTTTTCACCCAGTGACTGAATCAGGCCAAGCTGCGGTGGAGACACAGCTTCGTCTCTCTTCTCCCGGGAGTGGGACTGAAAAGCCAGTACAGAGCAGATCATCCCTGCAGACACTCGCTGGGTGACCCCGGGGCACAGCAGGAGGAAAGAAGGGTGATCATCCTCACCCTTCTTGGAGGGTGGAGCCACGTTCCAAAAACAGATGCAGTAAGCACGAACCACACAACAACCCAGATGAACTTGAACTCAGCAGTTGGAATGAATAACCCCTCCTTTCTGCAAGTCACTGCTCACCCTGTGCCTCTCTCCATTGGTGAGTGGTTCCTTCTGGCTTGAAATCACTACTGGTGACTTACCACTGCTGGTGCTTTACATTGTTGTTTCCCCCACGAGAATGTCAAGTTCAGGGCATCCAGTTCCTCCGCGTGAAACCCTTTGTACTTGCTATGGGTGAACGGATGAGTGAGAGATAAATGAACAAAACAATTTTTCCCTAGCACTTCCATGCTGTTTCTAAATGACAGATTTCCACAGCTCCCTCCCCCATACAACCACAGACTCTTTGAAGACATTTCTCTCTCTCCCCGCATGCCTGGCACAAAGGGGGATAAATGCTAATCGAGGGAATGGATGAACCAAACCTTATCTGGACCACAATAACGCCTACTTGAGCTCATCTTTCTTTCTTTTTTCTTTTTTTGATGTTTTAGTTTAAATTTTATTTCCTGCCCCCAAACATCCATTAAGCGCCCAGGAGAAGGAAAAGGGGATGTGACTAGCAATAGAGAGAAAGGTTCTTCACAACAATGGCCATGGCAAGCTTAGGCACTTTTGGTGAAATCTCTCTGGGAAGTACTGGCAGAGGAATAAAAGGCATACTGACACAGAAGTATTGCTTGGTGTGCATTTCCAGGCTCTGCCTTCTTTCTCATCTCTTGGTGGCAGGCGGAGGAAGAGGAGAAAAGGTTAAACTATTTTATAAACCGGCAGAATAAGCTTATCACATCCTCTCACTATCTTTGCATAGGTTCGAGTCTCTGCAGCATTATATAAGCTTTGCTCAAAGTAATGAACAGTTGAAAGTCAAATGTAATACTTCACCAAACAACTTAAAAATGCTTGCACACCGGAAAGGATTAAGTTGCAGAGAACACAAATGGACCCAGAGCAACCTTTGCCAAAAGAGAATATTGTGCTAAATGTACAGCCATAGCTCTTTTCCATATGAAGAAACAGTCAGAAGGATAAAAGAACTTGGTCAAAATCACACAAGTAAGTAGGACAGAATCTGGTCTGTCTGTCTCTCCCAAGGGTTGTGTTCTTTAACCACCAGGCTAGCTTTTCTCAAATCTGATTCATGCATAGAATAACTATACCCCTCTGTTTGCCTTGAATATTCCCTGTTTATACGTATGCCTGCTGCAGTTTTTCACATTGCCCACGTTGACTCCCAAAAGCAACCGAGAATACACAATAATTTGGTCACTCTATCCATGGACCACTGTGGTGGGACTGCCCAGGAAGCTTATGAAAAGTGTAGCTTCCTGAGCCCTACTCCAGATCTAGTTAAGTTTTCTGAGGGTTGGCTCAAGAATCCAGGTACAAGTCTTTTGAAGTGGTTTTGTGCAACCCCCAGGTGAGTCTCTCGCTCTCTTAAGTTAATAAACCATTTATTCTGCCTCCCGCAGATGCCCAGCCAGGGNTCCTGTA